>NC_135313.1:80908553-81208553 GCF_048772815.1 Callospermophilus lateralis | reverse complement strand
TTTATAATGATACATGGAAGGAATATAATTTCTTCCACTTCAGTCCCCAATACTTCCCCTTTCCCTCTCCTCTTCCCTCCCCTGTATCCCTTCCTTTAATTTATCAGACTTTCTTTTACATATTTATAGTTTTTTCCATCAGTGTTTATAGATAGACATAAAGGTTAAATTCACTGTGGTATATTCATATATGTACATAGATTATTTTGGTCAATTTTATCCCTTCCATTTTTCCCAGCCCTCCTCCCTTCCCCTCAAAACCCTTCCTCTATTCCTCTGATCTCCCTTCTAATTTCATGGGCTTTCCCCCACCCACTTTTAACCCCCTTAGTTTGATCTAGCTTTCTCTTATGAGAGAAAAAATGCAACCCTTGACTTTCTGGCTTGTTTCACTTAGCGTGATGTTCTCCAATTTCATCCATTTATCAGCAAATGCCATAATTTCATTCTTTTCTCATGACTGAGTAAAATTTTGTAGTGTATACATATCACATTTTCATTATCCATTTGTCTGTTCATGGGCACCTGGATTGGTTTCATAACTTGACCATTGTGAATTTCATTGCTATAAACACTGATGTTTCTTTTGGCAAAACATTGTATGGACCATTAGTGACCCCAATAATCCCAATGATATAAATAAATAAGTAAATAGGCAATGACACTCCATGTTTTTAAAAAGGTAATGGTTGGCTACCCAACCATTAGCTACTTAATAGATGTTCTGGTTATCAAACTGACTGTCATGGTAAAGTATTCGTGTCAATGTGAGCTTCATCTTACTTCATAATGGCCCCAAAATGCAAGTGTAGCAATGCTGGCTATTTGTATATGCTAAAGAGAAACTAAAAAGGATTTCTTTTGAGTGAAGAGGAGAAAGTTTGTGGCTAGTAAGGAAAGAAAAAAATTATATGTTGAGACTGCTAAAATCTATATTATGAATGTATCTTCTATCTATGAAAGTATGAAGTAAGGAAGAGAAATTCATGAGGATTTTGCTATTGCATTTCAAAAGGCCAGAGTTATGGCAATGGTGTGTAATAATGCTTATTTAGGATGAAAAAAAAAATCTTTAAATTTGTGGGTGGGAAGATATAAACAGAATGGGGGAGGCAGTGATAGAGATTGAATCAAGGACCTTGCCCATGCTAGGCATGCATGATATCAGTGAGCTGCACCCCAGCCCTCAGAAAACGTGTTCTGGTTTATGGTAACACATTATGTCAGAAAGCATTGACTCTGTAGGAAGAGAGACCACATTCAAGTACTCAATTATAGGATCTCATTACAATTGTTCTCTTTTATTATTCATTATTGCTAACACCTTATTATGAATTAAAATGATTTAATTTTATAAATTAAATTTTAACATAAATATGCATAGAAACTATGGATAGTACTAAATCATAAATATCTATATGTATATACACATACATACACTAAATCGGATTACATGCATGTACACATGCATACAAATTAATAAATTCATGTGTGTACACACACACACACACACACACACACACACACACACACATATTATCCAGGCTCTTGGAATGTATTCCTTACAAATAAGAAGAGAATAGCAGAATATACTAAAAGTTTAACCTTATACTTTAGGAGAATTAAATTATAGGAATTAGGAAGTAGGAATCTGAAATAAATCACATGCTTTATGGAATAAAATATTACAATGTGAGAGTAAGAAGAAAAAGTAAGATACACAAAACAATCAGTCTAGTCAATAAGGGAGAAGAGTTCTATAAACCAGTGTTCTCATGGGAAACACTAGCACCTCATATTTAAGATTAAGGGGAAAATCCCTTAAGATGCAACATGGAAACATGTACACCTAAGGCTATATCCTCAAGTGTGAAACTCTCATAGTCGTAATCCACTAATACACTAAAACTAACAGAATGTTCAATATCTTTAATTTTGTCAATTTCTTTTTCATAAATTTTATTTTTTGAATGATAACATAGTAGATTTATTTATTTTTTATTTATACATAACAGCAGAATGCATTACAACTCTTATTACATATATGGAGCTCAATTTTTCATATATCTGTTTGTATACATATTATACTCACACCAATTTGTGTCCTCATACATATACTTTGGATAATAATGATCATCACATTCAACCACCATTAATCACCCCATGCCCCCTCCTTTCCCCTCCCACCCCTCTGCCCTATCTAAACAAATAACCCAATCAATAAATGGGCCAAGAGACACTTCTCAGAAGATGATATACAATCAATCAACAAACACATGAGAAAATATTTATCATCACTAGCAATTAAAGAAATGCAAATCAAAACCACTCTAAGATTTCATCTCACTCCAGTCAGAATGGCAGCTATTATGCATACAAACAACAATAAGTGTTGGCGAGGATGTGGGGTAAAAGGTACACTCATACTGCTGGTGGGACTATAAATTGGTGCAGTCAATACAGAAAGCAGTATGGAGATTTCTTAGAAAACTGGGAATGGAACCACCAATTTGACCCAGCAATCCCTCTCATGGGTCTATACCCAAAGGACTTAAAAACAGCATAGTACAGGGACACAGCCACATCAATGTTTATAGCAGCACAATTCACAATAGCTAAATTGTTGAACCAACATAGATGCCCTTCAATAGATGAATGGATAAAAAAATGTGGCATATATACACAATGGAATATTACTCATCAATAAAAGAGAAAAAAATCATGGCATTTGCAGTTAAATGGATGGAATTAGAGAAAATAATGCTAAGTGAAGTTAGTCAATCCCAAAAAACCAAATGCCCAATGTTTTCTCTGATATAAGAAAGCTGATTCATAGTGAGATAGGGAGGAGGAGCATGGGAGGAATAATTGTGTCGATTTCTTTATGGTGATCTGGGAAAGGGTGAGCTGCTGAAGTATCACAGAAATATTGATGTGTTTTCTTTAAAATTAGATTTGACCTTTTGCAACACCTGTTGTTAGATAAGGATTCCTTCTGAATAGTTGCAGAATAGTGAAAAAACATTCAATTTTCATTTTTACTTCAACTCATTATTAACTTTATCATGGAAATATGACCTCATTAAGTAGATATGATATTCTTCAAGGGTCAGTCCAGACTTTGCCTATTTTTGTGGCATCCTAAGAATAACTTAACCTTTATATTTGTCTGAAAACAATTTCATATTCTCATGTGAATCATTTAATCTCACTGAGATTGCTTTGAAGAATAAATAAAACAAAAGAAGTTATAGCAATTTCCAGGGATCTATCTCTGATGAGGTCCTAGAACAGCTACATTTCTGTTCCCATAATTTTAACCTTGTGCTAACCATCCATTGTGTTCTTACACAATAGGCTTCCATCAGATGAGACTGTCCTACCAGAGGAAGTTTAATTAGGTATGAAATAAATAGAACTTGAATGTGAAAATATCTGATTAAGTATGGGACATCAAATACAAATGTGTAGGAAAATATCAAGGCAGGTTTTCATTCACAATAAAAGGTATTTAAATTTGTATCCCCCCAAATTGCAATGTTGAAAGCAGAGAATATTTACCCTAGCATTTGTTTATGTAAGTCCATTTCAAATCTAAATCAGCAAATTCATGCTTCCAGCAAAGATTTAAGGTTTTGGTTTGTTTATTTGCATAATGATTTTTGTTTGTTTGTTTGTGTTTGCAGTGCTGGGGATCAGTCCGAGGGCCTCACATTTGCTAGGCAAGCACTCTACTACTGATTTATTTTCCAATCTAAGACCTTAAAACATTGCTGAATACAAGTGCATAGTTTGAATCAATGTGAAATGTCTGAGGTATTGTCTATTTTTTATGCTTTTTGATATTACAGCAACCCAAAGACTTTCAAGTTCTGTTATCTTTGAATAAGAAGGATTTTATATAGGTATATAAATAAATGTTAGGTAATTAGATAGGCCCCCTCTACATATGCACACACATGAAAATATAAAGTGCTAAATCTAGCATTACTTTTTAAGCCTTCATGATAAAATATATTTATTTGCCAAGATAATTTAGAAGGACAGCAGAGCATGTGTTTCTTTCAGTCTATTATTTTTTCCAAATAGGCTCTAAATATTTATATATGCAAAATAAAACCACAGAATTCTAGAGACTCAGTGTACAAAGTTTTAGATTGTCTTAAGTCATGCCATTCATTTTGCAAAGGAGAAAGTGAGCAACACCCAGCACCAAGATGAACTGTGCTATGTAAAACAGAAATAAATACAAGAGCACATAATGATTTTATCTTATAATGGGTTGTTTAGTTGTGTAAGTTTCTGGTTCACTCTGTGTTAGAGTATATTCTTCCAGTTTCCCCCCCTTGTCTCAATTTCTAATATATATGAGACAGTACTATCTGGAGAGCTTTTAACTTATGAAAAGGATCGTTTAATAGAAAACAAAATCACTGAAATTCATAATATAATTAATAGTACATTATTGATATACTTGGAAATGATGGCTTTTATTTTGTCTAGACAACTGTTTTAGACTTACTAATTTGGAAAAACATTTTGAGAAAGAACTTGGATGCTTCAACACTAAAAGCATATCCTAGCAACCAACTCATGCACAATGTCACTTTCCAAGCTCCAATTTGGATTTATCTTCACTTGATTGGGTGATGTGCATTTTATTTACATTATTGACTAACCATCTGAACTTACATGAAAAAAAATCAGAAACTTGAAGCATAGTTCTAAATACCAGAAAACCTTTGTTTTGTCATGAATGGAAGTAATTGTCTCTAGCGTCTACCTTTTGAAGCTATGTCTATAAAGAAAAGATTGAAACCAATACAATAGTAAAAGCTAACTTGTTTAACTAGGTCATTCTTCAGTCTAGTACATACCATTATGACCTGCATTTAGTAAGTACTTATATTTTCTAATGAATATATTAATAAATGCATCCAAATAAGATACACAGAAGTCTGCCATTTGTTCATGTCCTATTGCCCAAAGATAACTTCCTACATCTTTTATGAATTCGCCAATTTTTATTAGTGTTTTTGTAACCTTAAAAGATTTTTTTTAAATGTTAGCTATTCCAAGCTAGCAGGGTTTTTTTTTTCTGTTTTTCTTGCTAATGTTGGTGCTAATTTCTCTGTATAATGCATTCCTTCTGTAAAAGTTCCATTGAGAAAGACTCTTACATCCCTTCATTACCCACACTTATTTTGACATTAAAATTCCTTAAATTATCCTTTGTGCTGTTTTCCTGGTGACCCTTACTAGTTTGTAAACAAATACATTTGTTTTCTATATATTTATGTTTTGCCTTGTAATCGAAGTGAAAATGAACCTAGAATCTTTATTGTATTCTCAACAGGCTTTGATGATACAATTAAAATACAAAGTAACCAGAAGTTAAATTATCAATAAGAGTCATTTATTTTGCATTTTTATTTTAAAGAATACTTAAGAGAATTGTGATGAATTAGCAATGACAAACTACTTCTTGCAAGCTGATTTTGTGTGGAGAGTTTAATTAAACATTGCAGCTGTTTATCTCTATGGTGATTAAATTTTCATATGTAAATTACATGTATTAAGATCAAGATACTTATGTAAATGTCACTTGCCTTAATGTTTTGTGTTACCATTATTAACATTAACCATCAGTTTATAATCTTCATGCATTGCAATCTATCGACATGTGATACATTGCCAAAACAAGTAGCTTTAGACCATATGAATAAACAACTTTATTTTGTATTTATGTCTGCAACCTAAAGTCTATCATGCAATTTGAATATATTAGAGAAAAGTAAAATCTAAAGCATCTAGGAAAAACAGCTGTCTCCTTCCAAATTCCATTCTGAAAAGAATGTTTTTTTTCTATACCACGTAAATAGATATAAACAGGTTATTAAGAAAAAATACCAACAAATAAAAACAACAATTGTGTACAGTATGTTGAAGAGCGCAGCACCTATGGTGTGACATTTACCTTTGGGGTTTTATATGGATTTTATTAACACAGTACTTGAGTAAACAAAAATCACTTTGCCTCACCTCCAAGGAATAAACTGCTGAGTTTTGCTTTTCAGATTTGATCCTCACTACCTAGACAAATAGAAGGGATTATTTAAAGCAAGAGTTAAGTCAAAGAAATTTTTCTCCTTAAGTAGAATAAAAGGGAAAAGCTAACTAACTAGAAGTCACTTAAAATGCCTTTGACAATCAAAAATCATTCTTTGCAGATATTGGAGATGGAAATGAATAGGAAAATTCATGACCTCTGTGACATTAGTGCTGTCTTAATGTATTATCCACACCTAGACTCTCCATACTATAGCATATTATTATGCTCTATTGTCACTAACTCCACACTGTAGAATACTGAGGCTTTTCTTAAAAATCAAACTAAAAGTGAAGATAAAGTGGTGATTTCCCTTTCCCTTGGTAAGCACAATTGTCTATAAAGTCCAGTTTACATGTTCACCTCCTTCACATATCAACCTTTTGTTCTTGTGCATGTACCCTAATATATTAAGGATTTCAGAAACTACATAGTATACTTTTTAAAAGAAAAATTTAGGCAGAGTACAATTTTAGTTTATCTGAAAAATAGCAAGTCATGAATCAGACAGCTCCATGGCTACTAGTGATCCAAGCTTCACTGAGTGGGCATGAGGGAAATGCTTTTGTGAGGTATACTTAAGCAATGCAAAGAAAATATTCATTTGGTGAAAGTGGACTAGTACCCACAAGGTTCCTGTTTGAGGATAGTGAGGATGGTGGGCAATTTCTGACATGGTAAGCTTAAGTTTCATTTTCTTAGGAAATGGCTCCTTATTCTGAATTGCTCTATGTCAGTGTTCTTCAACAGGAACTTAGGGCACTAAAGCCACCTCAGTCTAGTGGCCTCATAATTAACCATTTGCACAATCCCCCCACCCTCACCGTTTGTGTCAGTGATATGGTTTGTTCTCCAAAGATTCATATAATGTAACCCTGGTTCTCAGTGTGGCAGTGGAGGAAGGAAGTGGGATATTGAAGAGATGGGGTCTCATGCAAGGTAACAAAGAAATGTGGGCATGGCCTTCAGAAGGGATTGATGTGATTCTCATGAGATTCTGGTTAGTACTCTCAACAATGTGCTGTTACAAGGCAAATTCATGACATGTGCTTGGCCTGTCTACATAGTGTTATTTTCATTTCCACTTATCTGCCATATTGTGGCCCAAGCAAGTAGGGTCTTACCAGAGTTGAGCAGAAAGCTGGTACCAAGCTCTTAAATCTCTAAAACTGTGGGCCAAACCACCCTCTTCTCTCATAAGTTACCATCTCAGATATTTTGTTACAGAAACTTAAAATGGACTAATAAGGTACTAGTAAGCCCCTCTATTTTGAGCCATTGATTAAAACTCTAGCCTATCACTCTCTGTCACCAAATTGCTGGCTTGACTTTGACTCAGTGTTGAACTCATAAGTCATAAAATTAGGCTCTTATTTTGTCACCCTAATAGCAGTGAGACCATCTGGCATATTGTTGATGGATGCAAACAGCAATTAAAACTCTTATGGGAGCATAGTACACCAGGAAGATTATGATGATAACTATCAGAAGGATAATACCAAGAGAAGAGTATGCTCCTTAGACAAGGTCTCTACAAATCCAAAGTTTTAACACAAATAAATTAACGATTAACTAGAGGATTTCTATAGGGGGAAAAGGAAAAAACAAAAGTTAATGGCTAAAACAAACTATTAACTAGTCTCTTGAGTTCAAAGGACAGCATCAAGAGATTTCTAAATGTAAGCTTGAAACATATTTAATGGTAGAATGAGAATGGCCCTTGAGATCTGACAGTGTTTCTGTCTTGCAAATGTCCCTAGTGATCACCAGTCATCTCAGTGACTGTCTGAAGGACTCTCAAAGCAGCAGGCATGATGGTTGTCTTCTAAAGTTTACATTCAGCTTAAACTTGTGAGGCTTTGACCTCAGGAAATGGGGAACTTTTGTTATTAGTAATACTAATCAAAATGGTGTGAAAACATTGTAAACGCCAGTTACTAAAGTCATAGTTAGAATTACAGGAAACTAGAAGAATTCAGAATCCAGTTTAACCATGGGTCAAAAAAAAATTAATGAATATGGCTAGAATTCTATGAAAAATAGTTTTCTCTCTACAGTCAACACCATTTCTATCAAAAATAATGATAGTAAGAATCATTTGTTAACAAAATACTTCCAATCCCATTAAAATTGGTTTTATCACTTAAGTTTGTGCAAGAGGAACAGTGATTGGCCTTGTAGGAACTTACAGCAAAGAATTTCAGATTCGACTTTCAAAATCCTCTTGAGGCTAGGAAGCCAAGCCAAGGACTTACCATCAGATATCACCTATAATTCCTATAGATATTGGAAAAACTCTCTCTTCTCAAGGACACTCCAAAATTCTCAAGGTTTCTCAGACTTTAAGATTTATCCCTTAAAATGGCTTGATTGTATCTGACTCCATGCATATTCTCAAATATGGCATTTCAGTCAAATCTTTAATGATATAACCTAAGTTTCCAATTGTGTACTGTCTCAAAGAGAATGGATTCTTATTGAATTTATAAATACATATATATTCATATATATATAGTTATAGTTATAATATATATAACTATATTTCTGTGTAAATACCAATACTCATTAATAATTTCTGAATTTTGGACTTATCAGGTAGGGAGAAAAATAATTATTTCAATCTTGGTTTAATACATTATACTTTACCAAGTAGTTTTAAACTATAGTTATCTTAATAGAAAATATAAATTTTTCCCCTAAATATGGAAAGCAAAATATTAAAGATTCAGCAATGTTTCAAAGTCATAAAAATTATAATCATCAGTCCAACAGAATTTATTTATTTATTTATTGCAGTACTGAGGATTGAACCCAGTGATGCTCTACCACTGAGCTCCATCCCTGCCAGCCCCCCCTTTTTTTCTTTTATTTTGAGACAGGTTCTTACAAGTTGCCCATGCTGGATTCATACTCACAATTCTCCTGACTTAGTAGTAACCCAAGTTGCTGAGATTACAGGCATGAACCACTGGGTCTGGCCATGTAATCAATTCTTGTTCTACTTGATCTTAAGTTACTAATATCATAAATTCAGGAGTTTTTTTTCCATTGGAGTTGTGGAAATTCTTGAATAGTTCAATGGTATAATCATAAAATATCAGAACCTTGTATTTGTCAGTCTCCACCATGAATACTCTTGAAAACAAAGAACTTTAGGATTATAGCTTGCAAAACATCATCTGGATGACAAGACCAAAGCTGGTTTTATCAGATCCTTTGAAGCTTTGATGAACATTTACTACACTACACTTAAAAAGGAAATCTCATTATTTTGTGATACAACAGTTTAAGTTAACTTGAATTGTGACTGATAGCATTTTATCTAGAGATACTGGAGTTCTAGGAATTTGATACAATTTCTAGAACTTATTAAAGCTTATTATAGTAACATCCATACAAATATGACCCAAATAAAGTAAAACAACATTTCTTATTTGACACTGCTTCCCATATAAACTTATATCAAAAAGGCCTAATTAACATCTGTTTTTTTTTTTTAATAAGGAGAGAAAACAAATTCTCTTGAGGTACCCCAGGGGTTCAAAATGAGTCCCAAAGTGAGCTCAATGTCATGAAAGATTTAATTTAGGATTTGATTTTAATAAGTTCATAAAAATATCAAATGGTTTAAACATTTGATTGAAAATGATCACAGGTCACTGAGAAACAATATGAAAAGTAAGAATTAAAGGATTTAAATTTCAAGCACAAAGAAATTTACATAATTAAAAAGAATCTTAGTTCTTTCAATTGTAAGTAGACTCAGTTTTATTAAGTAATTAAATACTGATAAGGATGACATGAATTGCAGAAAAATATTTTGATAAGAAACAGAATCTCATCTTCATAAGCAGATTAGTTAAAATGTAAAGAAAGACTTTCTACAGTTTCACTTCAAGAACAAACTAATAGGCTAAGAAAACTTTATAATTTTAACAGAGAAGACTAAATTCTGGTTTTGCATCAATAGGGTGTTTATAATCATGTTCCTTTTTAAAAATTCACAATATAAATCCTTTCAAATCCTAGCAAGCCTGACCACCCATAAAATTCCTTTTCCAAGATTCCCTCCCATAACACCTTCCTTCTACAACTGTCTTGTATCCACTCAGGTTTGTCCTATACTTTCCTCATTTTGGGAAAACTAGCCATTCTTCTTTAGGGAAAAAAACCATTGGAGTTTTTTTTCCTTCAAAAAAATAAATACTTCATCATAACTTATAGTTTTCCTTATATAAAACCTATCCTTACCCTCCTTGTGTAAAGAGTTGTTTCCCCAATTACTTTCATGGCCTCAATTAAGCTTTATTAATTAGAAATTTTAAATTTCAGCAACTTCTTTTGAAAATGTGAAAATACACAATTGTGAACTGTCACGTTCTGTGAGTTGGCAAAATCTATAAGTGTAACATTTTATAATTTCTAGAAGCTCTTTTATTTTTTAGTTGTAGATGGACACAACACCTTTATTTTATTTATTTATTTTTATGTGATGGTGAGGATCTAACCCTGTGCCTCATAAGTATAAAGTAAATATTCTGCCACTGAGCCATATCCCAGCCCAACAATTTTTATAAGCTCTTTATCTTCACAGTAAGGCATTTTTCAGTAAGGCACAGGACATATTTGCTAAGACACCCAAATATCCTTAATTCTTTTGTAATAAGAAGCCAAAAGTAGAAAACTAAGTAATGAGCCAAAAGCTTATTACTAAGTAATTAATAACTCATCATTTTTATTTGAAAAAGTACCTAGATATTCAATGAAAATCCATCATTTAACTTAATTTAGCAAAACTCCAAGGGTATAAATTGCCGAAGAAATTTGGGAAGCATTATTATGTTTTAATTTCTATTTATAAACTTTCCCCCTTATATCTATTCAATTTTTCTTAACAATTATGTCTGGATTACTCATGAAAATTTCATGAGATATTTGACAAAGCTATTCAGCATCTCAAATTATTTCCCTTTGAACTATTTTTATAATATGCATGATGAGCAGTCATCAAAAAAAGCAAGAATCCTAAAAGAGTTAAATTCATAGGTCATTTCATTTTATTGCTGTGCTTAGTTCTGCATTTTGACATTTCTCCTTGGGTTGAATTTATAGTTTAATAATCTTAAACATCTAGTTTAAATAAATAAATTTATTTGCCTAGTAAATACCTAGATAGAATAAGAGTTGTATGTCTACATTATATTTATTGTTGGCAATTCTGAAGATATGCCTTTTTAAATTAAAAAAATACAAACTTAAACTAGATTTATTTACCAAAGATTATTCCAGATTATGTAAACTTGAAAAAAAAAGATTTTTTCCCTCATATTTCTGAAAGCTGGAGGAATATTTAACTTACATAAATGCTCATTTTTTAAGACAAATAAACCGAGCTCCTTAACAAATTACTTTTGACCATATCATCCAGAAGCAGAAAAATATCACAGGAACATGACAGAAAGACAAAACATAAACATGCAGAAACAGATTTGATAGCGTTTACTGAAAATGTTTAGCTATGTGCCAGATAAAAGAACAAAAACACACTAATGTTTAAAATAATTTAGGAATTGAATAACGGTTTTGGCTAATGGAACAAGTTAAGATTATTTCCCTTATGGCTTAAGATTGTTCCTATTTGTGGAAAAAACATAAGACAATTAATTTACCCTATTTCCAAATTGATAATTTTTCCTGATGGGACATGTCCTGAAATTTGTGGATGAAAGAGACAACTCTTAGACTTAGAGGAGACAGGTTAGAGAACATATCCAAAAGGCCCCCAAGTTTAGACTTCAGGTTTAAATACCAATATATGCTCAAAGAATAAAAGGGTATGGGAAAAAACATGAATAATTTTCACTTGCAATCTTTTGATTATGTTCTTTCTCTCATTCTCTCTATCCTTTCTTTATGGAATTCTATTAAAACTAGTCTGAATGTTTGCAGTGTTCTTCTCATGAATTTTAATTTCTTCATTTATTTGCCTATACATTTTATTTTTGCATTAGAATTATTTTCATATTTATATGCTTGTTTCTCTAATTTTCATTTCTATACTCTATAGATAATTTTTCAAATCTATTCTATTGTTGTTCTCTTTTTTTTTTGGCACCAGGAATTGAACCCAGGGGATCTCAACCATTGAGCCACCTCTCCAGCCCTTTTTATTTTTTTATTTTGAGACAGGGTCTTGCTAAGGTCTTGCTGAGGCTGTCTTTGTACTTGAAATCCTCCTGGCTCAGCCCCCTGAGCGGCTGGAATTACAGGAGTGTGCCACTGCACCTGACTCAAGTCTATTCTTTTTATATTTCTTTATCATGGTTTAAATAATTTTTTCTTGATTTTATCACATTAAAAATACCAAATTTATAATATTTTACATGTTCTATTACTATGAAAAATCTATGGCTTATTTTGCCAGAAGGAAAAATCACCTTGTCTGGATTGTTTCTCACGGGTTACACTATAAATTTTGCAGTTACGTCTCTATATTTGTTTTGTGTTAAGTTATGTCAAATGACCCAAGGATAACATGAACAAGAGAGCATTTTAGTTATCACTGCATTTTCTGGGGAATTTATGGACCAAATGGATACAGAAACTATCCAATATTATGTAGGACATTGATAACATATCTATACATTTTCAAAATAGAATTTAAGTTTTTTTTTAGTCTAGAAACTAGGATATTTATCATTTAATACTTCCTTTAAACACATAGTTTTATGAAACAGTTTGCACTTCATATTTTTATTTTTATAAACCCAATATTTCATTTTCTTCTTTTCTTTAGCATTAAAAAATCATATTTTAGTAGCTGCAGATCTTGACAAAGAAGAAAAATATACATAGCCAACTAACATTACAATTACTTATTAGGCAATCCCTGTCCAAGATTCTTTCCACAGTGTACCCATTTAATTTTTATAACAATCTTATAAGATAAAATTATTAAAATCAATCTTAAGTCTGAAAATTGAGCTTCAGGTATTTAAAAAAATTGACTAATAAATGGGAAACTTCAAATTTAAACCAATTTTTAACTATAAAATTGGTCGACTTAAACCATTTCTCCATATTGAGAAATAAAGTAAGGAAAGTAGCTCTTCAAAATATTTTATTGTACCTTGTTCAACAAATGATAATTTATCTAATATCTATAAATAATATAATATATAAAAACTTAGCAGGGTTTTTATTTGAATTAATAACCTTTCATGCTTTACCAACAAAATATTTGTTTTTTAATTGAGTCATACTGGTAATCTCTTGCTGATTTTTTTTTTTTTTTTGCAATGTATGACTTTTTTCTTTTTTTTCTGTTTTCTTTTTTCTTAGTTACACATAACAGTACAACGATCTTGACATTTCATATATTTGAATCAAATGGTGTATAATTTCTCATTTTTCTAATTGTACAGGTTGCAGAATCACATTGGTCATACAGTCACCTATGTACATACAGCAATAATAATGTCTATTTTATTCTGCTGCCCTTCTTATCCTCCCTTCCCCTCCTCTCCCCTCCCATCACTTCTCTCTACCCAATCTAATGTGACACATTTCTTTTATTTTTTCTCCTCACAACATCATACATGTATTCTGTATAATGATGAGGGTCTCCTTCCATCTTCCGGGATTAAATGTGCCAAAAAGTCCATAAATTCCATCTCTAAAAAATATCTATTTTCAAACATTGTGAATTCAATTATTAGTAGTTACTAATTGTAATCTTAGTTTTGTATATGATATAAACAATTGTTGACTGTGCAACACCATGATATTCTGTGAGACTAAAATTAAAATTAACTTAAGTAATTTATGTAGCTCCATTTAGTGTATATATCTTCATAACTCATGCCCTTTTTTAATGAGACTAATATAAATAATCAACAAATAAGGGAGAACTTATCAGGAAAAAAATCTTGTAGTTATATATCTCAGAATTAGCATTTAATATGGGAAATTTCTGAAAAATTTGCACCCATGCACATGCATAATTGTGGATATATATGTATTTTTGTAGACCTTTACTGATAGAATAAGAGTTCTATGTCTACATTATAACTTTGGGCTCTTTCAAATATTTATATATAGACACATTTGGTAGTAAATTTCATTTTATGCTTATTTTATTCATTTCTCTGTTAACTATTAGGACTATAGTAATGAAAATTAGAAATGGTCAGTTGCAGATTCTCAGTAATTACCAAAAGTTAATTAGAAGTATTCAGTTAAAACACACACACACACACACACACACACACACACACACATACACACTGCTCCCATTGATAAATTTTAAGTATATTTAATAAAGAAATCCAAGATTGAGCCAATCATAAATTGTTGTATGCTATGTTAATGCTTTCTGTGGTTGGCCAAATTAAATATTGATAGACCATACTCCCAGAAGATGTTAGACATAGATATTTTATTTATCTCAAAGGCTAAAAGCTAAAATGGAGCCAACCTAGAAACCATGTGTTTATCTCGTTAAGCAGCAAAAATGAGCATAATTGTTTCTTCTCAGTTCTCTTTTCACTTAATGAAGAGAAAAGTAATAATTTGGGCTGAAACCATGACTAGCTTGTCAGTCTATACCTAATGTTATATATTTTAAATGCAAAAAAATGTCAATAAGATATTTCATCTTCTATTCAAGTGAATAAATGAAATGAATTTTAAGGATAAATAAAATAACTAAAGATAGATTGCTGCTTTTCTTGAGTACACTTTACACTCTCAATGTTGTGTTAAATTTCACATAGATCTCCAGAGATATGTAATGATGAAAATAAAAGCAAAACCATGTATGAGGAGATCGTGTTTATGACAGAATTTGGTTAAAAATTTATCTTGAATGTGATGTGGGGAAAGAAATCCAAGACACTTCATCTCAAAATCAACAGGAAATTTAGAGATAGTTGGAGGGTTCTGGAAGATATATGATACTTGAGGACAAAGAATACACAATTTCCAGGATAATCAGAAAAATTTTCTTTGAGAAGCTTTTCTTTGGGAGTTTAGACAAATACAAGAGGCTGAGAATTCATCTTTGAGGTTTCTCCAAAGTTAATAGTTGAGACTTGGAAGAGAAGGTAGTGATGGAGAAAGTAAAGTTTTCATGAAAGAATAAATGAGCAAGAATTTGGGAAATATCCAGAGTAATAGAAACTATAGATAAAGAATTTCAAGGAAGGATTTGTTATTAGCAATACAAACAGAAAAGAAAGATGAAATTTTATCAAATCAAAATATAAATCTTTTACATTGTCTAGAAAATATGCTGATAAAATGGTATAAAGAGAGCAACTTGAATGTTCAAGATAATAAAGAAAATATTGTGGGGGAGTGTGAAAATGATAGGTAATTTCTAAAGAATTTGTCTATGAAAGAAAGAAAAAAAAAAACAGAAGCCAGAAATCAGGAAAACATAGCAGTTCAGATCTTCAGTGTTGGAGAGAAGGGAAGATCTGGTTTCAATTATCACTTTCTATACTTACCCACTATTTTATTATAGACAATAGATCAACATTTCAGAATTTCAGTTTTCTTATTTGTAAATGGGATTAATAATATAAACCCTATGACATTAACATGAGAAGTGAAATAAAGAATTATATCTTTCTTGGTAGCTATAACTATAAATCAGATTATAGTGACAAACATTATTTAAATATGGTTTTGAAAAAGAAAATGTCCATAAATCACAATATATTTATGTTTTGTGTATAAATACTGTGTGGTAACATAGGAAATATAATTTTAGTATAATCCAGTTCCCCCAAATTATCTAAAATCTCTTTATTCTTTCTTTTAGTTTTACCTAACAGGTTATTATTGTTTTGCTAGGTTTGCTATAAGAAAATACCAGAAATTGACTTAAACAATAAGAAATTATTTTCATACAATTCTGGAAGCTAGAAGTCCCAGGTCAAGGTGCCATCGGTTTGAATCCTTTGGGAGGAAGAATCTATTTCATATTCTTTTTGGCTAGCAGATGATCATTTTCTTCCTGTATTTCACAATGTCTTCCCTTTGTACATACCTGTGCTGAAATTTCTTCCTATGAGGATAACAGTTCTACTAGATTAGGGCCCACTCTAAGGAGCTCATTTTAACTGGCATGCCTTATTAAATACTCTATCCTTAAATTCAGTCACATTCAAGGATACTGAGAGAGAGAATTTGGAAGAGAATAATTCAGCCTAATAGGTTTCTTTGGTAAATGAATTCTATTACTTTTTGGATTTATACATTAAATGAAAGCTAAGGAGAGACTTTTCTTATAACTGAATTTTATTCAAATTGGAAATATGAAATTTTGTTATTATAAATTTCCCAAAATGGGAAGTTTAAAGGGAAGATTCCCAATAGAGGCAAATGTTGGCTATTTTGAAACATACTACATCATATCATCAGAGATAATAATTATTTTAATTCTTTCAAAAACAATTTATTCAATATTGCTTATTTACAAAAATCCCAGTGGGAGAACATGTCAAGTGGATATATACCTATTATAGATTTTTAAAAACAACTTGAAAAAGTTAAATTATTTTCAGAATATATTGCTCTTCTTAAATAACAAATGACAGCATTCATCTTTAAGACTTACTCCAAAATCATAATAATCAATATGGTGTGGTATTTGAACAAGTAAACAAGTAGATCACTGTAACAAGATACAGAGATCTGAAACAGACTCATACTATATTTGTGATTCAAAGGAAAAAAACTAGTTTTTAGTCTTTAAAAATAGTGCTAGAAAATCAAGGTAGCCACATTAAAATATAACTAACCTAAATACATATCTTTCAAAACAAGTAACTTGGTTATAGACCTAAGTGTAAATGCAAAATTATGAAACTTCTAAAATAAAACATTGGGGAAAATCTGGAAGAACTTTGATTTGCTAAGAACTTTTTAGAAATCATACAGAATGCAAAAATGACAGAAAAAAATTGATAAATTGGACTTCTTTAAGATTAATAGTTCTGCTTTATAAAAGGCACCACAAGGAGAAGAAAACATAGGCCAAATACTAGAAAAAGTTTTTTTTTGCAAAACATATATATTTTAAAGCATTTTTATCTAAAATAAACTATGAATATTTGAAATTTAACAATAAGAAAATAAGCTTTCCAATTAAACAATGGAAAATAGATCTTCAGCAAAGAAGACATAGAGGTGGAAAGCAGCACATGTAAAGTTGTCAACATCATATGTTTTTAGGGAATTTCCAGTTCAAACAATAATGAAATACCATTGCACATTCATGAAATCCTTAAAATTTGAAACACTGACAAAATCAAATGCTAGTGGAAATGTGAATTAATAAAAACTCTCCTTTGCTGCTAATGGAAATGCAGAATTATTTTGGAAGATATTTTGACAGTTTTTTTACAAAACTCAAGAAGGTTGTCATATAATCATGTTCTTAAGTGTTCATTGGAATTAATTGACAATTTATTTCTATGCAAAAACTTGTATATAATGTTTACAGCTTTATTCATAATTTCCCCAAACTGAAAGCAACCAAGATGTCTTCCAAAGGTTAATTTCACAAACAAACTGTGATATATCATACAATGGGACAATATTCAGTGATAAAAACAAACTATTAAGAAACAAAAAATAAATGGAGGAATATTAATTGCATAGTGCTAGGTAAAAGAAGCCAGCTGGAAAGAGCTAAAGTCAAGTATATTAGCTTTTGATAGTTTGTTAAAGGCAAATCTATAGAGAAAAAAAAAATTAGGTGTTCCCAAGGGTTAAGTGGAGGGAGTAAGAAAGTGATAAATAGGTGCAGCATAGGGCCTGAAGGCATTCTGTATGTAATGTACTGAAGGATATATATTATTATGAATTTATAAAAAGTCATAACTATATAACACAAAAGTAAAGTTAAATGTAAGTATGTAATTTTGTTTGTAATAGTATTGGTTCTGCAATTGAGACATGTATACCAGACTAATGCAAAGAGTAACAATAAGAGAATTTATGAAACTATGAAATAGAGACTAAACTCTATGTATTATCAGTTTAATTTTCTCTAAACCTAACATTGCTATGAAAATGAATTTATTAACTCTAAAAAATGAAGTTGATTTGGGATACCTAAACTGCATTTTAGAAGGACCTTTATCTTTTGAGAAGTATTACAGGTCTAAGAATCCAAATAGTAATAATTCTATGTGCTACTTACAACTAAATACAATTCTATATGTAACAAACCAGGAAAATGCAGCTAAGCATCAGATGCTAAAGCATTAATAGAAAGAAACCACAAAGTATTCATAGTATCTTTGGAAAAGCAGACTTTAAAATAGTTGTAATTAACATATCAGAGATAAAGGAAAGATAGGAAAGTAAAATAACTGATACACATACAGACACATACACTGTGTCATCAAAAGACTTAAACTATAAGAAATAATAATAGAAATTCTTCAGGCTGATGAAAATTATCTCTGATAGAAGCTTTTTACTCTAAGAAGAAATAAAGACTTTAAGAAATGCTGTTTGTAAATTAAATAAATACTGTTTTAAGCAAAAGTAAAAGCAAAGTGTTGTATACTTTATAACACGTAATACTAAATATATGTCAATAGAACAGTGTATCAGATGTGGATAAAGAACTATAACTGTTATGAAGTTTTACCTGGCTCAGGAAGTGGCAAATGTCCCAAATTAAAGTAGACTTAATTAAGGAAAGAATACCCTTTTAAAAATCTCTGATTAACCAACAACAACAACAAAAAAAATAGCAACAGATTAAAACATTAATATCTAAGAAAATGGAATTAAAAGTGGTTGATTTATCCAAAGAGAAGAGAGGAATAAAGAACATTTAGACAAAAAAAATCAAATATCAGGATGGCATTGCTAATCACAATTCAATCAAGAAGTATATTTATTATATATGGTTGATAAATATTTTCAATGAAAAATAAAGATGGTCAAACTGGATGAAGCACAACTGCCTGCTGTTTAAAGGACAGATATTTTGGGGGGGGGGAAAAGTGTAAAATTGTAACAGAAGGATGGAAAATGGCAGCCCAAATAGACACCAACCAATACAGAGCTCAGGTATCTACATTAACAATAGGCAAAGTAGTCAAGAATAGCACGATATTTTATATTAAAGGAATTAAATCTACAACAAGATAAAACAATTTTGAGTTTAAATTCAACTAATAACCTGATTCTAAAAATCATTAACATTTTTAAAAAGAAAGAAGAAATTTAATGAAATTTTTATAGAGAACTTTAACACACCTCAATAACTGATAGACTAGGAAGACAAAATTTAGAACACAAATAGAACATTTGAATAATCTTATAAACGTAGCATTGTTAACTTTTTAAAAACACCATATCTGCAACTAAAGAACACATAATTTTAGAGGGAAAAATATGTACAGCTTAGAATGAGGGTCATGGCCTAGAGATCAAGCATAATGTTATAGAACTCAGGACAAGTATTAGATAAATAAACTCTTAACACAGTCTTAAACGAACCTTGACAACGTCAGTGGTCAGGAAGTAATTTATCCAACGGTTAGGAAAAAAATGCAACACTTCCTAAAGAAAGCAAATACATTCCAGACTCACTGAAACATAATGTCACATTATAAAGAATATGACTTTAAAATTATCAGGCACGTAAAAAAAAGCATATTTTATGACTCATAATGAACAGTTTAATGAATTAAAAGAATTCAAGGCAACACAGATGTTGTAAATTAGCAGTTGAGGACATTCAAGCAGGACATATACAACAGGATTTCTCAGTCTTGGAATTATAAACATTTTGGAACATGAATTCTTTGGAGTGACAGCTTTCCTGTGCATTGTAGGATGCTATGCATAACCTTTGAACTGTGTTGTCCACCAGATGCTAATAACAACTCACCCACCCAAGTTGTGACACCCCCAAAATAACTCAGACATTGCTGAATGTGCTCTGGAGATGGGGTGAAAATTTCCCCCCATGAAGAACCACTGTGTAGCCTGGAAAAAGGAGTGATTATCAGGATATGTAGTTAAGTGGAAAAAAAATAGCAAACTGTACAATAACATGAATGATATGATCACTTCTTTCTAAAAAGGAGGAGTAGAATATAAAAACCTGTGTATGTTTTAATGTAGTGGAAGAATAAACCAAAACTGTATATGATGAGTAATTGTGGGAGGCAGAGAACACAAGGTACAAGGAGAGTAGCATGTATGAAGAATCAAATTGGGTGTCAACATACTTTATATATAAACAGAGATATGAAAAATTGTGGTATATTTGTGTAATAATAATTGTAATGCAAAAAAATCAAAGTACATGTATAAAGGAATGAATTGGCATCAACATACTCTATACACAAAGATGAAAAATTGTACTCTATATGTGTATTAAGAATTGTAATGCAGTCCGCTGTCGTGTATTTAAAAAATAAAATCAATAAAACTAAAAAAATAAAGAAGACTAACATAAGTGACAAAGTTTCAAATATAACTTGCTACAAATTTTTAACATTGGAAATGTGAATGTTTAATTTTCTTAAAAATAAAATTACACAAGAATGAAAAAATGCCACTAAATTTAAAAATTGGAAGTTAATGAGTTTCATCATACAGTGAAAAAAGTAAATACTTTAAGTGATTTTATAGCACAATATTTTGACCATATGCTCTTAGAGTAATACAGGTCCTAGGCAAAAATGGATATGAAAAAAATCCTGAAATTTATTCTCTAGTTTAATTGTATTATCAATTATCAAAATGTTATATAATTATTATTATTTTTAAAAAACTAATGTATAGTGTCTGTTAGGAAATGGAAGTAAAATCTTGAAGCATCTAAAGTACCAGCTCCTGATTCTGAAAATTGATAAACATAATGAAATCATTAAATATTTAATTCACATTCTTTTACAAACTGTTTTTCAAGGTAACTAGTAAATCCTTCTTGAAGAATCTTTTAAATCAAAGAATTCTAATTAGTATAAATGGGGGAAATAATAATATTATGAATCAGTATTTTGCAACTCCATAAAATATTTCACGCATTGATGAAACATTGGATGAATAGTTGGTAAGAAAACTTATAATAAAGAAAAGTTCATCACTGAAAATTATTTAAGTCTCTGAGACTAATTTCCATCTTGGGGTATACTAGGATGAATAAATTTTTAAAAATTAAAAAAAAAAACTTTAAATGACACTAAGCAAATAAACAGACAAATCCAGACTGTAAAATACTCTATAGTAAAGAACCCCTTCTCTGTAATGGTCAATAACAGGAAAAAAAGGGACGTAGTAATTATTATAGTTTCCAGGATATTTAAGACATCTAAAGACCAAATGTAACATGTAAATCTTATTTGTATTGTTACATAAAGAAATAAGCTGTGGCATAGTGGTCCATGCCTGTAATCCAGGAAGCTTGTGAGGCTGAAGCAGGAGGATCCCAAATTCAAAGCCAGCCTCAGCAATGGTGAGATCCTGTCTCTAAGTAAAATACAAAATAGGGGTGGGGATGTGGCTCAGTAGTTGAGTGCCCCTGAGTTCAATCCCCAGTACAAAAAAAGAAAAAAAGAAAAAAAAGAAGAAAAGAAATGAGCTGTTGCTCAACACATTTTATATAAGTAGAGCAATTCAAACATGCACTGAGCATAAAATGATCTTAAAGATTTGTTGAAAGATCTGTTGGTATTGTGGCTATATAAGATGCTCCAATTACTTTTAGAAACAGTAAAGTACACAGAGATTACATAACTCAGTTCCAGGATCATTTTAA
Source organism: Callospermophilus lateralis (assembly GCF_048772815.1). Taxonomy (NCBI): domain Eukaryota; kingdom Metazoa; phylum Chordata; class Mammalia; order Rodentia; family Sciuridae; genus Callospermophilus; species Callospermophilus lateralis. The sequence goes on along the minus strand of NC_135313.1, from coordinate 81,186,642 downwards.
AATATAATAGCAGAAGGGAGAAAAAGTGAAGTCAATGAGATAAACTCTTGATAAACACTGGACCCAAATGATTAGTATAGGTCATTTCATTGTACTATTTTATGTACTTTATTTATGTGTGAAAACATCCTCAATAAAATATTAAGGGATATTTTCGAAGAATAGTCATTTGCATAGGGAAATCCCATGGTACAAGTGACTGTTCTATATGAGCTCAATTTTAGGATTTCTTCTAGGCGATGAGATTATTTTTTCATTACTATGTCTTTCTTTTTTATGTGTTTTAACACCAACAGATATTTGTAATAATGAAATATACATAATTTTAAGAGAAATATTCATAAGCCCGTGTGTAAATCCTGTGCTGATCTGACACTGCTTTTACATCTTTGTCTGATGTGCCACACCTTTGATTATGTTAACTAAGTTTAACTTGTCACCTTCCCATTAACAGAGCTGTCAGAGATTTCACCTTTGGTATTATCTGTTCTAGTATTTTAACATGTCTGATTATCATCATTATTAATAATTACAATTTTGTAGAATTTGATAATTTTAAGTCATAACACTTCTCATTCAGCAAACATTTACTCCATGTCTACTATCAGTCAGGCACTGTTCTAGGCACTAGGACATAAAATGCTGAAAAAAGAGTCCCTGTTCAGATAGATTTCAGAATCTCAGTGTGCTGAAGAAAGAAAAGAGAGCATAATCTCCAAAATTTCTAATATCACCTATAACTCTCTAAACAAAAGCAAACATGACATCTTCAGTTCTTACAAAATACCCAACTACCAGGTCAAATCTTATGAAACATAGTCCACAACTTGGCCTACGAAGTAGCATTTTCATACACTTTCATTTAATAATATTCTCCAACTTGTGTTTTAGAGATCAAACAGGCTGTTGGTGATATTTGTTTAATTCCATTCTTCCACAGATGGTAAAAATGTGGGCAAATTTCAACACATCACAAGTGACATGAAACAGAATAGGGAGAAACAGACATTATAGGTAAACCCAGTTAAGCACTCTCTTTCTTCAGGTATTGGTAATATAAACAAAGAACTAGATCTAGACCCCTACCCCAAAAATCACTTATATGAAAATTGCCATAACACACAAAGACTTTTAGTTTCCTCAAAATTTTCATAAATATAGTAACCAGATTTACTCTTAGAACTTGTGCTCATCACTGATAAAAGGGTATCCATAAACTGAAGATATTAAATAAATGCTGACAAAGTGATAGTTTTCTGCTTCCTTGTGGTTCATGTGAGTCATAAATGGAGAACAAAAAGCCATAGAAACACCCTTGATTAAGTGGATCACAGTTTAAGTAGATCGTGATGGCTCATCCCTGTAATCCCAGTGGCTCAGGAGGCTGAGAGAGGAAGATGGTGAGTTCAAAGCCAGCCTCAGCAAGAGAGAAGCACTAAGTAACTAAGTGAGACTGTCTTTAAATAAAATACAAAATAGGACTGGGGACATGGCTCAGTGGTTGAGTGCCTGAGTTCAATCCCAGGTAACCTCCCACCCCCAAAACAAGATCAGAGTTTAAATGCTATTCTTTGAGAAGTTGCATATAAAAAAGAAAATACTAAAACTCTATAATTTAACCATAAATTTCATGCACAAAAATATGTCTAATATGAACCATTCTATTGTGTGGTACTATTTATCAGGGAGGGAAGGGAAATGGAGAACAACTAACTAGACTCTCTCACTTTTTGAGCAAAGGGTTGGGTAGCAAACTAAAGGCAGATGTAATAGCCCTATCTCGTTATTATTTTTTAGTTATTCAAACATGTTTATGTCTAAGTGAAGTGTTCCATAATATTAGCATAATGAATGTTCAAGAGTACGTTTAATATTTCTCCATAAATATTCTTTCCTTTAGAAAATTCTAAGTGGAGATTTTTCAACTATTAGAAAGTTGTTAAGCCTTTATTAATTGAATAACTAACTAGATAATCAATTAATTCAACACAGTTTATTAAATATCAAGTATGATTGGGGTGTTGTCAATGTGAAGGTGAACAAGACAGACATGGATCTGTCTTCCTGCATTTTCTCTGGTAGTCTTAGGCTGCAATAATCACATTATTTTTATATATATATACTAGCTTCTATTCTTAACAAAAGGTTTTAGTTCCAGCTTTTAAGCAGGCTGAAGCAGAGGATCACAAGTTTCAGAACAGCCTGGGCAAATTAGTAACACAATGTCTCAAGACAAAAATTTTAAAAGGACTGGTTATGTAGATCAGTGGAGAGCATTTGTTTAGCATGAGCAAAGCTCTAGGTTTGATGCCCAGGACAGCAAAATGAAGAAAGGAACGAATGAAGGAATCAAATAATGCTATTATGTCACTAGATTTTCTAACTTAAAATTCAGTTCATCAAATTAAAAAAAAAGTGTGGAAATAAAGAAAAAAGTAACTTCACTAGATGAAGAATTCTAAAAAATAAAATTGAGTTCAATTTCCTATAGTAAATTATCAAGTTATTCTCTTATTTCTCCTGGAACCTGTTGACATAGGTTCCATGCTACTCCTTAGTAATACTATTAGCACTCCCGCAGCTATCAGTACTAACGGCTATCAGTACTACCACTATTGTTCTGCTCCTATTGGTGATGGGATGGAGGAAATTTTGGAAGAGTATAGCTGTCCATATTTTACAATCTTAAAATTATTCAGAAATGTAACCCAAAATATGTTATAAATATGTGCTCCCTTCATAATTAAAAATAATAACCAGATATGGCTCTTACATGTGCCTCCAGTTTGCTACCCAACCCTTTGCTGAAAAAGTGATAGAGTCTAGTTAATTATTACCTTGTTTTAGAACAAGGATGTTCATTGTTGTTTTACAAATAATATCAAAACTCTGAAAACAATTTCATATATAAATAAATGTTAATAGTAAAAACATGCTTATATACTCATATTTTATACATATACAATTTATTACATGTAAAGCTACTCTTCATATGCATAAAAATACTAATGCAAACTCACCAAAATGGGGAAATAAATTATCTTTGGGATGTGTGGGAAGTGAAGACTGTGACGTGTGACATATTTTCTCTTTTATCTTTTCACTGTTTAATAAGTATTATTATAATAAATATAGTATTTATATATTATATGATACTTTTGTAGTATTTATAATAAGTATGTGTTTCTTACCTATATTTAAAATATTAAAGTTTATATTGTAAGACTATAAAAACAAGATAAATCTATGTGTTAAATTTGTCAAGAGAGAAAAGTATCCATTAGAAGATACAAATTTAAATCCTTTAAAAATATAAGATACTTTTATACAGAGATATAATTTTTTTGGTGGGGAAGAGGTTCCAGGCATTGAACTCAGGGGTGCTTAACCACTGAGCCACATCCCCAGACCTTTTAAATTTTTTTAATTATTATTTTTTATTTATATGTGACAGCGGAATGTATTACAATTGTTATTACATATATAGGGTACAATTTTTCATATCTCTGTTTGTATACAAAGTATATTCACACCAATTCGTGTCTTCATACGTGTACTTTGGATAATAATGTCCATCACATTCCACCATCATTTTTAATCCCATGCCTCCTCCTTTTCCCTCCCATCTGTCTGCCCTATCTAGAGTTTGTCTATTCCTCCCATGCTTCTTCTTCCTACCCCATTATGAATCAGCATCCCTACCCCACTATGAATCAACCTCCTTATATCATTTATTTAAAGACACTGTCTCACTAAATTCCTTAGAGCTTCACTAAATTTATGAGACTGGCCTTAACCTTGTCATCCTCCTGACTCAGCCTCTCTAGTTGCTTGGATTAGAGGTGTGCACCACCATGCCTGGCAATGAATGTAATATTTGAGAGGTCATTGTTATATGAAATTAACATAGGACAGCCTGTCTAGGAGGTGGACAACCCTCCTAATATAACCATGATGGCCAAAGAAGTAAAGGGAGTGAGTGCCACGCATTTATTTAAAATGATTATCATTTCATTGTAAGCATCCAAAATCATTTACCTGTGCTGTAGTACATTTTAGTCTAGATGGCATGCTCGACTCCTTTTGCTTAATAGGGTTTCTGTTATTCTTTTGGCTGGAGTTATTACTTTTGCTTATTCAGAGCTCTGGCATGCCCCAAATACAATAGTAAAGTGAGAGCCATATCTGTCACCTCAGAAACACATGGCTTCCAAAGCTAAAGTTTAGGACCAGTTTCCTTTGGTCAGGGGAAGGGAGAAGGAAGGGACATGGAACAACAGTCACCAAAACAGTGAGAGGGAGAAAGTAAATCCCAGTGCTCCATAGTACAGTGCAACCACCCAAGTTCACAATCCCTAATGCAAATTTTATGAAGATCTAGAAAAGAGGATTACAAATACTCCAAATATTAAGGAAGAATTAGGAGAAGAAAAGCATATTTACCCCAATTTGATCAGTGCACACTGGATGCACACATTGAAATATCACCTATACCCTACTAAAATGCACTATTATTATGTTAATAAAATTTAGAATAAATAAATGTTATTTTGTTGCTGTTGATTCAAACCACTTCGTGATTATTCAAAAATTCTCCCAAACTAAAGACTTCTTTTGACATTCTATTTATGACTGGAGCAATGTTAAATTATCCCATGGTCTAGTAAAACTAGCAAACAAATAACAAAAATATGTGTGTCCTGATGGGCTTTGTGTCCCAAACAGCTTAATTTTGTGTAGGCACCTATTGTGGCTTAACAACATATTAAGACAGGCTTCCTGAATCTATAAAAGAAGCTACTACAGTTGTTAGAATCTGAAAATCTGGTGTGAATATAAAATTTTTGTACACTAATATCTTTCCTTTTGGCCTCAAAAAATAAAGTGTGCTCTAAAAACTCTTTTGAAATGAAATGATCCAATAAATTTTTGGTACAAGCAACAAGCAACTGTTTTTATGTGGTTGCTCAAGACAAAAAATAAATTTCAGAATATTTTAGCATGACATTACCACATGAGGGTGCTCTCTCCCCAAATATGTATCTGCAAAGCCAGCAGGCCTCAGGCCGGAATGAGTTTTGTTTCCTCACACATTCTAGAAGACATGAAAGGACCTGTTAGAATAAAAGCTTGTGAGTAGGAAATAAATAAAAGTCTAAATTTGAACATAAATGGATTAATGCTCTCTATATAACTGAAAGAATGAATCAGTCATACAAGAAGATAACTTGAATTTAAAAATATGGTTCTACATACAGATTGATAGTGTTAGGCAAAGTGTAGTTCCTGTGCCAGTTATATTGTAGGAATAGAGAGAGGTACAGGTGTGTATTTATTAAACAAGCATACTCCTGTACCTTACCCTGGCCAACAAAATCAGAATAAATGAGGTAGAGCCAAGGAATCTGCATTTATATGTTGCGCCTTGGTTTTTGGCAGACGCAACACCATTGTTTGTATGTGGTGCTGAGGATCAAACCTGGGCCACATGCATGCCAGGCGAGCACGCTACCGCTTGAGCCACATCCCCAGCCCTTATATGTTGCTCCTTGGGTAATTCTTATGCAATTTAAAGTTAAAGAAGCACTAGTGTAGAGTCCTTTTAAAATTATTATTCCTATAAAAATCAAAATACATGTGAACATTCAAATCCAATAAATGAGGTCCTTCCTTTATAATCATGACATCAACTTTTGAAAGCTGTTTAATTCAGAAGAGATCGGTTTTTTAGAATATGTTAGGTTTTAGATCTGGTATGACCCTCAAAGATTCATATGTTAAAGGTTTAGTCTCTAATGCAGCATGCTCAGAGATGGGACATTTAGGTAATAATTGGATCATGAGGGCTCTGACCTCATTAGTGGATTAATCCATTGATGGATTCATAATTTGAATGAATTATTGGGAGATGGTAGAAATTGTAGGAGGTGGAAGGGTGTGGGTCACCAGGGGCCATTAGAGACTGCATCAAGTTCTGGGTCTTTCTTTCTCTGTTCTTTCTTCCTGACTGCTATGAGGTGAGCAGTTTTCCTTAACCATTCCCTTTCACTATGATGTTCTCCCTCACCTCAGGCCCAAGCAAAGAAACCAGAACATAAACTGAGTCCTCTGAAACTATGTGCTAAAATAAAACTTTCCTCCTTTAAGTTGTTTTTATCAGGTATTTTGTCATAGGAGTGAAAAATTAATGCAGAATATAACTGACATGCTCAGCAAACATTCTCATAGTCCTAACAGAGATAACAAATATAAAACCTGCTTTATGAGAGAACAGAGAATACAAATTTGATTCTTCTTGCCGGTTCATTGGTAATTTTTTCTCACCTTTCAGTTTTTAAATTGAATACATATTATATGTATTTATTTTTTCATATAAATATATATATATATATATATATATATATATATATATATATCCTCTTTGCTTTTGTTATGGTCATTTATAAAGATTTTAGTCACTATATAATTTGTCCAATATATATATATTGGACAAATTAAATATATATGCATATTTAATTTATACAAATTAAATATATATAAAAATATATATTGAACAAATATTATATATATATATATCCCTAAATGTACTATTACTCATATAACTTTAATTATACATATATGCTTATTAATAAAAAATTAGAATATTGAAATTCAAATAAGATCTAAAAGCCTTACCTCCCTCATTGCACATATCATTCTATAATTTTCTAGACAGTTAACCATCTGACCTATGCTTGAGCTCTCCCTGGTAAAGGAAGTTTCCTAATGACTACTATAGACCATGCAATTTTAAGTAATAATTATATGGAATATTGAGGTTGGTGTTTAAAATGTTAAACCTGGATCAGTAATTTTTTCCCATTACTACTACCACTTCTTTTTAAATCAACTCATAATAAGTTTAATTTACTTTTTTCATTTAACACCCAGAAATGTAAAAGACATTAATTGAGTTTAACTTTCTAAATTACTACTCCATTATAACTATGATTTTTAAATTATTTTTAAAACATTTAACATTCTCTTTAGAATCTTCTTAATACAATGTTGTTTTTAAGTGCCTCTTTCAAAGGCATAAACAAAAAATAAAGTTTGTGCTGGTGCAGAAAACAGAAGTTTTTTGTACTTCTTAATCTGTACCTCATTCCTATAAAATAGGATATTTTCCTTTCTCAGATTACCCAGTAATGATGAACATTTAACCAGGAGATATATGCTACATCTTTTTCACAGTAGCTTCATTTATTTATCCTTAATTTTGTTCTTCGGTGAATGTACTAATTCAGAAATAATCATTGTACACCTACTGCAAGCCAACACTATTCTAAGAGTGAGGAATAGAACAGTGAACAAAGCAAGCAGCTTTACTTAGTTTTGTGAAGTTTTCATTTTTGGAGGAAAAGATAGGTGATACAAAATATATGAATTTATGTTTGTATTTTAGAAAGTAGAGAAGAAGAGCATGAACAGAAAGATGACTGAAGAATGGTCTAGAGAGTAAGAGGAACATCAGGAGTGCTATTTCCTGACACAAAGTGAAGACAGCATTTTAAGGAAAAGGTAGACAAATACAACCTGTAACTAAGGCTAACTACAAAGGCATCACTGTTAATTGTCTTGTTGTTCAACCCAGAGCTCTAGATTATCAAGTCTGTTTAATCTTTCTTGAGTCTGAAATTCACAACTCCTCAAGGAATGAGAGTACATGTCCTTTAATAAAATTCTTCACTAATCATCATCATTTAAAATAACTAATTTAACTTATGATTCTAAATTATTAATGTTAGTTTTGAGTTATCAAGTCTGTACAAATTTTAATTCTTACATTGTGTATATTAACATTTCCTTCATACTTTGTGTCACCTGATAATTTGATAAGCTTTACTTCTCTGAATTCATTCAAGTCCTTGATACAAAGATAAAACATGATACAACTCAACATCTAATCTGATTTTATGGAATGCTGCAAGTCATCATCTATTTAGTTCTTATATTTTAAGTAAAGTTATTTGCATAGCTAGAAATTCACACAATTAATCTAAATAGTCAATGTTAATCTTCTTTCAGTAGTAAAATTTAATATGTTTGAACTTTAAGAGAACTCAAAGATCATCTAGGCAAATCATTATCAGGGGAGATAATAAAATACCTTGACAATTTTTATCATTTTTTTTTATATATAATGACCTAAGTAATAGACATTTTGCCATTATTTGATCTTTTCATAAACTGGCTCATTATCACTGTTTTCTGAAGTGCTCCTAAGCCATCTGATTTTGGTCCCCTTATAAAATTTTGCACACCAAACATAAGCAATCACTTTCATGTATAGTTTTCAGGTTTTTTCCCAGCTTTTTAAAATTCTTTATTTAAAATGTTGTCAGGGATGAGTTTCTCCATTCCATGTATAAACACTTCCATTCTTTATGATCCAATCTATTTGGGCCAGTGCTCTTAAATAGATTTAAGGAGATTTAGATGGTCTGTTTAAACATTTTACCTCAGTGCTTCAGTCAATGAGTTCTAGTTTGTCCCTTGTTTGTGCTTTAGAATTTTCAGTTTGAAGTCAATAACCTCTTTGCTTTGCTTTTGTTATGGTCATTTATAAAGATTTTAGTCATTATATCAGTTTGTCCAATACAATTTTCAGCAATGGCATAAAAAATTCTCCATCTGAACATGAAGTACACCTAGTAATGCAGCTAGTACAGTATGAATTTTTTTATTTTTTATTTAAATTTAATGAATTTAAACTTAAAAAGTCACATATATCTAGTGGCTACCACATAGAAAAGTACAGATCTTTACTATCTTGTTCTAGCTTTGAATGTAGTTCAGTGTATCCCTTAAGTTAGTTTTAGAACTTTGAAGGACACAGATCTTTACGGATTGAACAAGAAACCTACAAAACCGAAAGCCAATGGTGCTGAAAAGATGACAAAAATGAGTAAGGAATCCCAGTATGGAGCATGGCAGACTAAAATATGTATATAATTATCCTACAAATAACTATATTTACCTTCTCAAAATGGGCCAGTGGATCCAATTGTTTAGCCACACTAAGATGTAAAATCAGTTTCAAGAACTTCAAACATTTCAAGAGAGGCACAAATTAAAATTTTAAGTAAATTCTTCCAACTCTTAAGTGTTGACAATACATTAAAATGTTTATAGAATATTATGCATGTCGAACAAGACATCTAGATGTTGCTTGTAATAAAGAGTTTAAGATCTGCTCCATTGTCCTAATTAGGTACAGCTTATGTGTGTGTGCCCATCCTAATCAGGTACCTTTTTCTAGGTCTCTTGACACTCCGAATAATAGGATTAACTAATCTAAGATTCTCTGTAGCATCATGACTACATTTCAGAAGGCTCCCTCTGTATCATTTCACAATAGTTTTTGATTAGTGTCTTAAAAGAAGTATTCAAGATACTCAATGAAAATCCATAAAAGTCCTCAATTCTGATGCTTTTCCTTATCACTCACTGATGCTCAAGGTTGGTAGCCATGGCAATTTGAAACTTGCAATTTCTTCATCTTCAAGTTCCAGGTTTGCCTCAGCATTTAATTTTTATTCAGTAGTAGTTATTTTCTAAAAATGAACAGGTAGAGATACTTGAAGATTTATTCTAAGTATCTATCTAAAACTATGGAAAATGATGATGATGATGATAATAATAATAATAATAATAATAAAAAAGAGAGAAGAAAGAGTTAAAACTAAATGCATGTATGACTTCAGCTGCTTAATTACTATTTGCTTAATAACCTACCTCATGCAAGAACTCTTTCAAGCATAATCCCATAATTACTTAGCAAACAATCATTTATTAGGACAACTATGTTCACAGCTCTGCACCAGACACTAAGGAAGGATGTTAAGAAATATAAAATGGGGTCCCTAACCTCTAGGAGATTAAGATGTTGAAAAAGAATCCCATGTGAAAGCATCAAGAAGCATATCAAAATGATGTAGCACAAAGATTAGACATAAGCTAAGGGGTTTTATGTTTCATTTGTTTCTCATTTAATAAAATGTATGGGATTTTCCTGCAGTAACAGGCATAGTTCCCTATTCTAGATTTAATACTGCAATCCTGAAATTTTCAAAACGGAATTATATGTTTCCTTTTTGGAAAAACCTGGCTCTATACTGGCAATTATGAAGGAAGCAGTCAGGACCTCAATAGAAATGTCTATAGTGTTTAACTTCTCAATGATTTAAAGTCTAATGACAGGAGCCAAAACAAAATGTGAAAAATTCTGCAACTGCTACTAATGCCTACACTTAATTCGAATTGCTCACTTGTATCAAAGTGTGTGTCATGAAAGGGGATGTAAGAATGTTGCAGCCACATGTCACTCTGCTTAATACTCAACCTTAAACAAGAAATCATTTCACCTGCATAGCAGAACACACAGTAAAACTCAAAGGAGCTCACATTTCTCTCTCTGAAGCCACATTACCTTTTTTCCTGAGAAAGGGAGACTTTCAAGTTCTAGACACACAATAATGATATTGCATTGGTGACTGAATCTTTACTCTCAAGATCACTCCATTATATTTAATTTTAAAGTAACCAAAACCACCAAATTTCCTTTAAATAATTAATTCCTTCACCTCCTAAATTAAAAGGCTTATTTCTACAATAAGTTTCCTCACGGAAAAAAAAAACAAAAAAAAAAAAACCAGGAAATTCTCTGAATAACTCATTTCAGCTTTTCTACAAGGTGGCCCTTTCTAATGTCTGGTCTTTTACTTGATTTGCTATTTTAATGTATTTTAATATGATTTTACTAAGTTTAGACTGACTAGGACAAACTATTAAAATACCAACATTATTAATTCTGTTTTAAATTAAATTAATTCAGGTTCTATTTATTATTAGCCATACTTTCTAGGCAAAATAAATAAGGATGTATAGGATTGCAATGTATTCAATGATTTTAAATTAAAATAACTATTTTAGAGTTTCAGCATCTATTTCTTGCTGAGTCTTTAAGAATTTTATCTAGTTTCACTACAACTATAGGTTGAAAGCCCACAGAATGTATCTACCAGTTCACATACTCCTGTGAAATTTCAATCTATTTGTCCTACCTACAACACTTTTCTAAAGGTGTCTTCTTATGTGGGATCTCAGAACTTCACCAAGATGATGAGAATAGCAATGGGATTTTGATTCCAAGATAACATCGCTTTTTGCCTGCAATTTTACCCTGAAGATACATTTTCAAACACTTGATAACAATTATTATTAGCAATGATTCTCCAGAAATAGCTCTCATATTCCCCTACAAAGGAGTTCTACCAGAAGTGCATTATTATTGCATCTCCTCTTTCAACTTATTGGATGTTCTCTTCTTGAATTTAGAGTAGAGAACATGCAAAATAAGAATCAGATGATATGGTGAATATTTTAGATGTATACAAAAAAGAGAAGCCAATACGCAGATCTGAGGAGACAATTAGAAAATTGATGAACCATAAGTAAGCAGAATTATCACATAAAGATATTTTAGGATTCAGGAGAAGAAAGAAAAGAGGAAATTATCATTGGCGAGTTGACATTGAAAAAGAAAATTATATGGGTCTTCCTCATGTGAAGCAAAGCAGAATGCCCTCCACTGAGCCAACTCCCAAGCTGCTCTACACTTAAACCCTACATTTCTTAAAACGGATGAAGAAAATCTCTTTAAAATTGTATATTAATATTTCATGGGCCTGCTAGGAAAGTTGACTTTTGTTTCTAAGTTCTGTATCCATCTTATAAACATTTACAATTACTTAAGCTAACCTGAGTGTCTATTATTGTCCCACCAGTCTTTCTTCAATATGCTGTTTCTCAGTCCTTCATGGGAACCAAATGCTTCTTATTTTTATGAAATGATTTCTTTGTAATTTACATTCCCTATTATTGTCCTGATTGTGTTCTAATCTTTCATATTTACATTTATCATTACAAAGTTGAAGGTTATTTGTTGAGTTAACAACTTAGTAAATCTCTGAAATCATGCATATCCATCAAAGTGGATTTTCCTGTGATAATATTTTGAATGATTTTTCTCTCAACATTAAATATTCTATCTAATTACCAGTTAAATCACAGAACAGTCAGCCCTCCCTTTCTGTGGGTTCCATATCTATGGGTTCCGTATCTATGGATTCAATCAACCATGGGTCAAAAAAACTTTTTAAAATTGTATCTGTAGTGAACACAGATAAACCCTTTTCTTGTCATTTTTATCTTATAATAATGTACACTAGTTAATAGTATAGTGACTATTTTTTTAATATTTACATTTTTACACATTATAAGAAATCTAGATGAAATTAAAGTAAATATATGAGAGGATGTGTAGTTTCTATGCAAAAAGTATGTCACTTCACAAAAGTGATTTGGTCATTCATAGATTTGAGTATCTTCAGGGGATAGTTAAATCAATCCCCCTGGATACCAAGAAAAAAACTAAAATTATACATACAATGGAAATCTCTCACCAAACTCTTGGATTTGCTTTTGACAGATCACATTCATAAATAAACTGATACATAGTAACGAATAACATGAAATTCATTAAGTCTCTACTAGATTAATTTTTCACTCCTTGACTTTCTAAAGAATCAAATATTTAACTTTTTCAGGAAAAAAAAACAGATAAAGAGAAAACTTGAAATCAGTTTAGATTTCACCCCAATTATTTTTCTCTTAACATTTCTATTTTCGAAGTAAATATTGTGGGAAGCCGTTCTCCCACGTGACTGAGATACCTCCCTGACTGGGCGTGAGGCGCTCACACCAGCTGAGTCAGAGTTTCCCCGACCCTTTCCAGGTGCGAGGGCTTGTCCCTGTGGGGGTGTGGCTGACCATTGACCTGGAAACCAATCACTGACCCTGACTTTGGAATGCTGTCTCCCTTGACCTTCATTGGATGGAATTTTCCCCTGAATTTTTTGTTTCCCAATAAAAGCCCACTCTCTGGAGTGCTCCTTTCTCTTTCCTGCTGGTCTCTTGTGTAAACCTTGCTACCTCCAGGTGGCTCAAGGCAGGAGCCAGGAAGGGCTGTCTCTGAGCTGGGCAAGAAAAAGGTAAATTGAGTTTATGTGTCTTTATTTTGATCTCACTTGTTAACTTCTATGTTTTGAACCTCTAGTATGAAGCTAGCGTGCTGGTCGCACAGCAGAAAATATTCATTCAAAGCCTTCATTGCTTCATTCATTAATTTTGTCATTGATTAATACAATGAATTATTACATTTAATTATTACATTTAAATGAATTAATACATTTATTCTTCTAGCATTTTTACAAATGTATACTATATACAAGGTGCTGGAAAACATGAGGAAAAATGGTTTGCCACTATTTTTTTTTCCACCCAATGTTCCTTTGTTTTTTAACTGCTATTGCAACAGTACAAGTGTTTTTTTTTTTTTTTTTTTTTTTTTTTTTTTTTACACTTTTTACATTTTAAAATGTAAGTGTTTTAGTTGGGCATGTTGGCCTATGCCTGAAATTACAGCTACTTGGAAGGCTGAGGCAAGAGGATCACAAGTTCAAGGTCAACTCTGGCAATTTAGAGAGATCCTGTCTCAAAAGTAAAAAAAATAAAAAGGCTTTAGGGGGGTATATAGCTCACTGGTAAAGGTCTACTGGATTCATCTCTAGTACTGCAAAAATAACTAAATATTAAAAATGAAACTTATGTGGTCTGACTTTTTCAGCAAGGTAGATTAGAGTTATCACAGTATATATTGCTGTATTCATACTCTAAATTTGGAGACCTGAGAAGATGAGGAAAAGAAAATGTGAAACTCTTTCCATCTAATCCTCTCTCTTAGACCTCCTGCCATGGGCTCCTGCCTCCAACTCCACTGAAAAATCTGAAATTTGGGAGAGCAGGGAGATAATTAAATAAGAAAAGGGTTGAAGGAGAGAGAAGTAGTTGATGAGATGGGGGGCTTTATCTAAACAATTTTTAAATACTTTAATTACAGAAACTAGAATGGGAACATTAAAACAAATAACACTAAAAAATGCTTTATCTCTTCCCTCCCCCTCTCATTTCACTTTAAGCACCACAATTAGATATGCTGTTCAACATCACTAGCAATCAAAGCAAGCAAATAAAAACAACACAGAGATCCCATTTTCAGCCAAAGAAATTGGCAATGATCAATAACATGTGGCATTAGCACAGGGAGATTGGCATTCCAGTACACTGGTGATGGGGTGTAAATTGTCACTGTTTCTTTATCAGAAGTCTTAAAATATATCTGCTCTTTCATTCAATAATTCTGTTTCTAAGAATTTTTTTCTAATGATTTGCTTTTTCGCTAAAACAGCTAGATTCTAAAATGAAGCAAATAAATGGCTATAAATTTTGCCCATACGTTTGAAATGAAAATTTTATGGAGAGACGACTTTAATTAGTGAACATAATTTGGTATAATAAAATATTTATTCTTCAGTTGTAATTGTATACAGAACTTTCATGTTTTCTAGTTCTGGAGATTTGCTTAGCATTCTTCAGAGCATTAATTTCTATAATGATGGCTAAGAGAATTCCTCAACAAAAAAATGTACGGTGCCTAGAAAGAATTAAAGACCCAGAATACTCTATAATGTTTAGTAATAAGAGTGACAATCATTGGACCAAGGAACTTGTGAGCCTTTGTAGAAGCTTAAGTCACAGACGTCCCAATTGTGGTTCGCCCTGAAATTTTATCAACAGTAAAATGAACGAGTTAATTGTGGTATGTTTGTAGAATGAAATGCAATACAAAAACTAAAATAAATTGTAGTCACATACACCATCAATGAATACCCCAGGAAGTAATTTGATGGAAAGAAATCTTCTATTAAAAATAGAACAAAAAGCCCCAATCTTCATCATGTCCACTTAGGACTTGATTTCCCTAACAAGACCCCTAAAGCACAAAATTAAAATCAAGAATGAATAATTGGATGGATTCAAACTAAAAAGATTTTTTTCTCAGCAAAGAAACTCAGTAACATTAAGAGAGAGCCTACAGAAAGGGATAAAAGTTTTACACATACATCTCAGATAGAGTACTGATCTCAGGATAATATTTAAAAAAACCCCAAAACCTTAACACCAAAAAAATAAAAACAAATTACCCAATCAATAAATGGACTAAGGAACTGAATAAACACTTCACTGAAGAAGAAATATGATCAGTCAACAAATATATGAAAACATGTTCAACATCTCTAGCAATTAGAGAAATGTAAATCAAAACTACACTAAGATTATGTCTCATGTCAGTCAGAATGGCAATTATCAAAAACACAAGCAACAGGACTGAGGCTGTGGCTCAGAAGTAGCACACTTGCCTGGCATATGTGAGGCACTGGGTTTGATTCTTAACACCACATATAAATAAATAAAATAAAGGTCTATCAATAACTAAAAAACATATTTAAAAAAATTTAAAAATACAAGCAACAGCAAATGTTGGCAAGGATGTGGGGAAAAAGGTATACATATACATTGCTGGTAGGACTGCAAATGGGTGCAACCACTCTGGAAAGCAGTATGGAGATTCCTCAGAAAACTTGAAATGTAACCACCATTTGACCCAGTTATCCCACTCATAGGTTTATACCCAAAGGACTTAAAATCAACATACTATAGAGACTCAGCCACATCAATGTTTATAGCAGCTCAATTCACAATAGCCAAATTATGGAACGAACCTAGATCCCTTCAACAGATTAATAAATAAAATGTGATATATATATATATACACAATGAAATATTACTCAGTCTTAAAGAAGATCGAAATTATGGCATTTGCAGGTATATGGATGGGGCAAGAGAATAACAAGCTAAGTGAAATAAGCCAAACTCAGAAAACCAAAGGCTGAATGTTTTCTCTGATAAGCAGATGCTGATCCATAATGTGGGTGGAGGTGGGTAGGGAAAAATGAATGGACTTTGGATTATGCAGAGGGGAGTGGGGGGAGGGGGTGTTGGGGAGGGAAGAATGATGGAATGAGACAGACATTATTATCCTATGTACATGTATGATTACATGACCGGAGAGGAATTAGAAGCTGTATTCCACTTGTGTACAATGTGTCAAAAAGCATTCTACTATCATTTATAACTAATTAGAACAAATTTTTAAAAACATACTCCATGATATATGTATGTATATATATACATATATATACACTTATATGTATTACTTTTATATATATATGTATTATATATACATATTTTATAAACTTTATATTGTATATATATATATATATATATATATATATATATATAAAGTTTAAAAATAGATGAATGAATCTGATGTTAAATTCAAGATAATAATGAAGAATGTAGTGATCAACAAAAGCAAAAATTTCTATAGTCAAACATTCATCAGAGACACTCAGCTTTAACATCCAGATGGTCCAAGTCAAATTGATATAATAAACATGTTTTCTAATGTATATATATATAGTTAGGGGTTTATGTACACCCCTGGGCCTACAAAAAAAACTTTCTGACTCACAGTACTATACAACCAATATTTAGACCTTTGTTGGAAATACACAGTCTTTCCTAAAATTGTCCTGACTGAGAAAGCAATTACAAAAAGAACATCATATAGGCTTTCTTCTTTCATCTCTCCATTCAATACTTACCCTCTCATACATTATCAAAGAAAATCACATTTTCTAACTCTCTCAAATCTCAGTATTGATATGCCCAGAATGTAAAATCTTCAAGTCCCCAAAAAAGCAAGGAGGAGGAAAAATTCAAATATTGATATCAAAGACATCCTGTCTCATAAAGGCACCATAACATAAGGTTATACCACAATTTTTAAGGACTAAAAAAATGACATTAGAATAGAATACAAGCAATAGTGAACTACAACTAAGAAAAATAATGCAGATGAACACATCTAATGAATGAATATAATTTTATTTCTTTTATTTAGTAAGTATCTACCCAAAATTATATGTATGTATGCATATTTGTATTTATGTTCTGATAACATAAGCAAATATGTTCTGATAACATACATAAAAATGTAATTATAGTTGTTTCAAAATAAATTTCTTAAAACATGGGTTCCAATGGTACAGGAAATTTAAAAGGCTAACATCCAGATAAATATGTAGATAATAGTTGTTGCAAAGATGAGAAAACATGTATAAGAAGAAGTAGTTGTAAGAAAAAAATGTAGTTTTGCTACAAAATAGTTTTACTATATGAGGGAATGAAGCAGAAAGTGAAAATTTTAACTGGCTAAAAAATGTTTGTCCATATATCTTAAAATTTATTTGGTTGTTATTAAATTGATAATATAATTTGGTTCTTTTGGATACATTTTAAGAGCTCAGCCATTTTATTTTAAATACTAATAATTGCAATATAACAAATTGTATTCATTGCAATTATCTTAACATAAAATAAGGAAGTTGTCATTTAAAGTGTACAGGGAGATAAATTATTTTTAATATTTTTTTAAAAAGAATGAGAAAAAATTATGAAGTGATTTCTGTATGCTATTATGGTCTATCATTAATCTAAGGGAGAATAGAGATTTGCCAGGTAAGTTAATAAATATTGCTTTCCTTAGAATTTCCATCACAAATTTTTAGTGTTTTCATTATTATCTTCAGCTTTCTTCTGATTATGACATAATAGAAATAGAAATTCTATGTAATCTACAAAGAAATTATGGGACATATCTTTTATGAAAAGGTTTTCCTGGTATAAACCTCTCTTACTGAATGCCAGAGATAGTTTCTTCATCCAAATAAATTCTAAATTCTCTTTGAGATGAGAATGAGATGATAAAAGCTATCTAATTCATCTTATTTTTCTTTATGATTTGCCTGTTAGAATGTTCAGAACTAAATTCAGCCCTTAACTCTTCAGTATAAAGATTTCTCCTTTCACTCAGTTCATGACTTTGGATTTTTTACATTTTTCTTTTAATGGTCTTTTTGTGTGTCTCTTAATCTAATTTAAATCTCTTTAAAAGTAAATGGCTGAACTTTTCATGGGTATTATATGAAAAAAAAAAAAAAGTAAATGATGACCTTACATTGTGGTGAGAGCACATAGTTTGAAGTCATACTGTCTCTGCCCAAATCTGATATGTTTATTTGTGTGGTATGACCTTGGGCAAAATTAAGATTCCTGTGATTGGCTTTGCTCTGGTAAGATGGGAATGAAAAGAGTAACTACCTCATAGAACTGTTCCGAGAATTAAATAAATTTTGAAGATTCAAACAATGTCTGACATATAGTAAATGCCTTTTAAGTGTTTATTAAATATATATTCCATAAACATTAAATAAAATATTAAATAAAAGGGCGACTTAAATCTTTGTGAACTCTGAAAATCCGACATCGTATTTCATCCTAATTAATCACATGCCAAAGTAAGCATTCTTTTACTCTGAAAGTTCTATATTATGGAAAAAGTACCAACATGCATTTGTGAAGTTTATAATGATTATTAAGTATATCAATGCAATAGTGCATCAACTTGAGTTAACACTGGTCAGTACCAACCAACACAAGTATCCCTGTCTAGTCATAAAAACACAATTCACAAAATTTTTTAGACAATATTGAGAGTTGTTCTCATTCTCATCAGTGATCTTAGGAGACAGTGATGCCAAACTTAGATTTTGCTAAATAGGTTACAGCTCTCCATGTGTAAGCTCAGTCATTGACTTAGCATACATAGCATTCCAACTGAATCTGTAAAGAATGTTTGGGACTGAGTCTGAGGTCTCAAATTTTCAGCAAAACTAAAGCTGAGAACAATATATGGGCTCTATCCACAACGTAATAAAACCACCCAGGCAGCACTAATCAAAATGGAGCAGTGGATCATGTCCCCAAAGAGTGACTATTAGGGAAAACTGGAAATTTTAAAACTAAAATGTTTAAAGAAATTTCTAGAAATACAGAGGGCTTTAACTCTACTCCTCTTCCTGGAATGAGAAGATATATATGCCCCATTTAGATGAAAGTGATGGATACTCCAAGAGAACTACTTATTTCATATTGGGTGCATATAAGAGGAAAGTATATTATTGCCAAACAGGAGGCTTGTTAGAACCCATTTTGCTTCTGTCATTTGGGTAAAGTGAGAACTCCAGAAAAAATCTGACTCTAGGAGAGAACATGATAGAGATGATTGCCATTTATACTGAAAAGTCTAAAAGCAGGAAGCTGACTGGGACTGCTCTCAAGGCAGGAAGAGAGAGGGAGTGAGTTAGGAAAACTGCCTTCCATAGAGGGGTGAGAGAAGGATGTGTGAGTTTGTAGTAAACAAAGTACATGCATGAAGAAGACATGAGGCTCTTAAGGGGCTCTCTCAAAGAGGGGATCTGCCAGGGAAGAGAAAGCTGAGTACATCACCAGGAGTGTGACAAGATCTTGGGAGGAAACTCTCAAAATCCTAAAATCCACCAGGTTTCAAATATCCACCACTATCAGATCATTAAAGATAGAAAATGCCCCCCAACAGAAAGCCATGATGATATAAACCATTTGTACCTCTTTCATAATCTTTCCTTCCCACCTTTTTTCCCAACCCTTTAGCAGAGAGGATGGAAGGGCAATGGAATTGTAGGTGAAGGAAAGTGTTGAAAGAATGAATCCCTTCTTCCCACCATCTGGCTCATGGAGGGGTCTTAAAATTAAGTGTAGATTGTACGTGAACTAATGAGAAGGGGAAAGTTTTTAATTGGCTGAGAGACTGAAATTTTAATTCAAATGATACCAAACTTTTTAACAACTGGAAATGGAACTACTTTTTTTTTAACTGATTTTATTTTTTAAATACATGACAGCGGAATGCATTACAATTCTTATTACATATATAGAACACAATTTTTTATATCTCTGTATATAAAGTATGTTCACACCAATTCATGTCTTCATGCATGTACTTTGGATAATGATGTGTGTGGGAGACCATCCTTACATGTGACTGAGTCACACTCCCTGGCTGGGTGCTGAGGCGCTCAGTCGCAGAAATGTGGCAGAGCTTTCTCCACCCTTCTTGGGTTCCAGGGGCCATGTCTTGTGCATGGGTGAGTCTTGCTGCAGCCCCATGGGTGAAGCTCTGCTCACCTGTTCCTTTGTAATATAACCCCTTGCCCTTTTTAGGATAGAATCTTCCATGGAAGTGCCTTGTGTGTGTCCCCTTCTCTTACCTTGGGTGTGGCCTACCCAGGTGTCAGTCAACCTGCTGACAGTGGACATCATGAAGATAGACTCAGCCCCCTGAAACCTGATCCCTTGCCTCATTTGAGTAGCTTCTCCTCAATAAAAGGGGTCAGCAAGTACTCTTGCTCTCTCTCTCTTCCTGTGGACCCTTAAAGTCAGAGGAGCTGTCACAGTGACCCCAAACAAAAAGATATTGTGTCTCTTGTGTGGTTATTTCGTGCAGCCCAGTTAGCCCAGTTTAACTGGAGTGACCCCTGAGCCTTTTAGTCTTGAGAACAGAAACCCAGCAGATGTCTATCACATTCCACCATCATTGCTAACCTCCTGCCCCCTCCCTTCTCCTCCCTCCCCTCTGCCCTATCTTGAGTTCTTCTATTCATCCCATGCTCCCCCTCCCTACTCCATTATGAGTTAGTCACTTTATATTAGAGAAAATATCTGGCATTTGTTTTTGGGGGGATTGGCAAACTTCACTTAGCATTACCTTCTCCAACACCATCCCTTTACCTGCAAATGCCATGATTTTCTTCTCTTTTATTGCTGAGTAATATTCCATTGTGTATACATACCACATTTTTTTAAATCTATTCATGTACTAAAGGGCATCTAGGTTGGTTCCATAGTTTAACTATTGTGAATTGTGCTGCTATAAACATTGATGTGGCTGTGTCCCTGTAGTATGCTCTTTTAAGTCCTTTGTGTATAGACTGAGGAGAGAAATAACTGGGTCAAATGGTGGTTTGATTCGCAGTTTTCCAAGAATCTCCATATGGAAATGGAACTACTTTGATAGTAAAATTAGATGAGAAAGTTATAAAATCTGTTGGAGATGATGTCTAAAGACAGGCCAGGGGGGCTGGGATTGTGGCTCAGTGGTGGAGCGCTCGCCTAGCATGGGTGGGACCCGGGTTTGACCCTCAGCACCACATAAAAAAAATAAATAAATAAAGGCATTGTGTTGTGTCCATCTAAATAAATAAAGAAATAAATATTTTTAAAAAAGACAGGCCAGGGAGATTTGATAGATTTTGGTTAAAAGTGTAGCGAGGAAAATAATGAAGGTGCTTCCTGCTTATAATTGGAGTTCACTCTGAACAACTTACCTTATATAGACAGGTTATATAACTCACACCACCAAGAGCAATGTTAATCTGCCCCTCCCCAGACAGTTCTTCACAGGTTATAATCCGAATAGGGAAATAAAAGATAAATTGAAATTACACATTTTATAATATAAAACCTCACCAATCTTACGCATTTATTCATGAAGATTTGCCTAGCAATAAAACAAGCTATCCACACAATTTCCCATTAATAATTAAACATTCAGTAATAATTCCTCCACCCACCTTCCACTCTAGTTTTGCAAAGCAAAAAAAGGTTTTATATTAATATGCATGTACATTTTCACTTATTTAAAATCTGTCATGAAAAATGATCTCTTCCTGATAAAAATAATCCAATCCATTTATTCAGATTCTCACATTAACAATTCTATAAAAAGAATTTGCCATCTAAGTCTTCACCCATTTTTTCCATTATTGCATTTTTGTCTATTTTATAAAGCTGGACTCTCAACCTAATTCAAGGTGAATTTTGTTTTATTCTCTTTTTCCTAAAAAATCTTTCTACTTCAACAACCCACCAACCTAGCCACACATTTCTTCTTATCAGTTTTTCAAACTTCTTTATCTCCAGGGTCTTAGACTAAATCTTCCTCCTTACCTTAATCAGATATCACTGCTAAATTTGGGATTGTTTTTCATCAAACATTATAAATGTTTCTGGTTCCCAAGTTCATTTCATATTTTATTATCTTCCTGGATTCTTAACAAGCTCCAGAATTGATGTCAAGAAATATTATTGTGCTTCACTTCTACTGAAGAGTTTCTCCATTTAATATTTTGGACCACATGGGGCTGGGATTCTGGCTCAGTGATAGCAAGCTTGCCTAGCATGTGTGATGCACTGGGTTCATTTCTCAGCACCACATACAAATAAATTAAATAAAGGTCCATCAACAACTAAAAAATATTAAAAAAAATATTTTGGACCACAATTGACTATAGGTATCTGACCTATAGAAAGAAAAACCATGGATAAGTGGGGATTGCTGTACACTGAAAAGGGTCACTCAAATTTGTGTTTCCCAACCTCAGTTGTCTTTACTGCAATTCATACACACACGTGCACACATATAATTAATATACATCTTGAATATATGAATATATATCTTTTATCTATTATATATATATCTAATATATATCTTTTATCTATTATATATGAGATGAATTAAATATATAATATATAAACATATAAACACACACACACACACACACAATTTATCTGCTGTTGTTACCAAAGCAAATGTATAAGGCTGGCTTTTTTCTTTTCACACTTTTTCCCTATCATTACTTCTTACACATAAAAATCTTCATGGCATTGTAAGATAAGAATATGGCATTGTATCTTAATTTTCCAAGGAATTAAGAATAAAATATGGAACTGGTCTTTAATATTTATGCTTTTTGAAGAGAAATGTATCTCTGCTTTTGACAGTTTCCTCCCTCTATGTAGCATATTGATGGCTTCTTTCCATTCTTCTTACTTTAAATCTAAGACTTGCTCTATCTGTTGTTTTATTCTCTTGTATTTCTTCCATTTCTTCTCCTCTGTTAGGGTAATGATTCTCCTAAAATGAGCATTAGTTCTGTAATCTCTTCAAGCCACTCTGTTCTTTATCCATCTTTTCATCATTGTGAATTCCTTCACAAATATGTCTTCACAAACTTCAACTGATTTTAGCAATCTTGTTCTTGAGCTCACCAATCTAACAGTTCTTTAAAGTTCACCAGTGACACCCTAATCTTGTCCTCTTCTGTCCTCCCAGCTATTCTGCATGATACCTATTTCAGATTGAATTATATCCTCTAAGAAAGGCATATTGATGTCCCAACTTCCAGCCTTCAGAATATGGCTCTTTGGGGAAATAAATTCTTTACCAAGGTAGTTAAATTAACTTGAGGTCATTTAACATAGGCCCTAGTCTAATCTGATAAGTATCCTTATAAAGAGGAGAAATTTGATAGAGACAAACATATGCAGAGTGAAGATAATGTGAAGACACACAAGAAGGAGGTATCATAACTAGGGTGATGGATATTGAAGCCAGGGTCTACCAAGGATTGCCGGAAACCACCAGAAGATAGAAGAGGCCAAGGAAGAAATTTTCCCTGGAGTCATCAGAGATAGAATAGCCCTGCAGAAACATTAACTTTGGACTTCTGAATTTCAGATTTATAAAGAATAAATTTCTATTATTTTGAGCCAGTCAGTGTTTGGTACTTTGGTATAATAGCCCTAAGAAATTAAACCAATACACTCTTTAGCAGTCTTTAGTATCAACCATCTGCTTTATAACTCTCTTCTCTTTTGATATGCAACATCCTGATAACATCTCCATCTTTTTTCTCTCAACTGTACTCCTATTCTCAGTCTTTTCACTCCTGAGTTGTCTTCTGTTTGTTTTTCCTGATCTCAAAATTCCCATCTTCAAATTCACTACTTCCTAATATATTACCCTATTTCACTATTCATATCAAATTGTCTCTTACTTATGCAGTCTTTCTTCAATATTTCATCCCCAAATTATCATACCACCCTTTGTTCCTCTAAAATATTTATTTCAATTTTTGTTCCTTGCCAATATTTGCATTTTATACTTTTTTCTATTTTTAACTATTACTTATTCCAAACCAGAGGTCAGCATATTTTTTCCTTAAAGGAGAGTAAATATTTTTGCCTTTGCAAACTGTGAAGTAACTTAGCCAACTACTAAACTCTGCTTCTGCTGTGCAAAATCAACCATAGAAAATGCATAAGGAAAGGACATAGTTATGTGCTGGTAAAATTTTATTTACAAAATCAAGCAGTCAGCCTGCTGGCCATAGTTTACCAAACCCCATCTAAATTATAGACATCTTGAATGTATATGTTGATTTACAGTTCTTTTTTTATATCTTGCAGAACTTCTGGTATTTTGTCTTTCAAACTAAATATGATCAATAATTGTATCTGGAATAAAACCTACGCTTAAATATTTTCAGTTTCCATTCATTTTATCATCTTATAAAATTTAAGAACAAAATGTATAAGGAAATACAAAATCAACCAGATTTACCCAATCTGGGCAGATGACTAAATGTCTGCAAGAACACTAAATAAAGAATAGGGGTCCTTTCTTCTTTTAAAATATGGCATTTGAAAACAAAAGAGCTTACATAATGGTTGGAAGTTAGAAGAAGTTTCTTACAATGTGAAAATTACAAGACAGCATTCATGGATACACAAGTGCATAACTGTTTCAAAAAGGGAGTATAATACTGATGGGTACAGTGTTCAAGGATATTATTCTAGAGTGGATCATGTGTCAGTAATGTATTGTTTCATATTACTGTCATTTTTTATATATACAATAAACCTTCCCAGTACTTGGTGGCTTAGAAGAATGACTTATTCATTCTCATGATTCTGTAGTTTGAGGGGTGATTCCTCTACTGGTTTCACCTGAGCTTGCAGATGGGATTGCTTTCTGACGAAATACTGATTGACCAAAGAGGAAGGACAAACTAATGTTCATTGTATACTAGGACACTTTAGTTCTTCTCCAGATGACCCTCTTATTGTTTTTTAAGTGTGTCGGGTTTTTTTTAGTTATACATTAGAGTCCATTTTGATGTATCTTGTTCTAATTAGGACCCATCTTGTGGATGCACACAATGATGAGATTCATTGGTGTATTCATACATGTATATAGAAAGTTTTGTCAGATTTTCCCCACTCTTTTCTTTTCCTATCCTCCCTCCCTTCCCTTCATTCCCAGTTGTCTAATCCACTACACTTCTATCCTTCCCCTCACCTCCTTTATTGTGGGTTGGCTTCTGCATATCAGAGAAAATATTTGACCTTTGGATTTGGGGGGATTGGCTTATTTCACTTAGCCTCCAATTCTATTCATTTACTGGCAAATGCCAAAATTTCATTCATTTTACTGACTGAGTAAAATTCCATTGTATATATATGCCACATTTTCTCCATTCATTCATCTGTTGTTGAAGGTTGATTCCATAATGTGGCTATTGTGAATTGAGGTGCTTATAAATGTTGATGTGGCTCGCCACTGTAGTTTGCTGATGTCCATTGGGCATAATGTATAATGTCCTTTGGGTATAAGCTGAGGAGTGAGATAACTCTGTCAAATGGTAGTACCATTCCTAGTTTTTTGAAGAATCTCCCTACTACTTTCCAGAGTGATTGCATCAATTTGCAGTTCCACCAAAAATATATGAGTGTATCCTTTCCCCACATCTGTGCCCATATTTATTTTTACTTCTATTTTTAATAATTGCCCTTCAGACTGGAGTGAGATAAAATCTCAGTGTAGTTTTAATCTGCATTTCTCTAATTGCTTGAGATGTTGAACATTTTTTCATATATAGTTGACTATTCAAATTTCTTCTTCTGTGAGGTATCTGTCTAGATCCTTTGCCCATTTATTGATTGGGTTATTTGGGGTGTTTTGGTGTTAAGTTTTTTGAGTTCTTTGAATATTATGGAGATTAATGCCCTATCAGAGGTATAGGTGGTAAAATTTTTCTCCAATTCTGTAAGCTCCCACTTCACGCTTTTCATTATTTTCTTTCTGTGATGAAGCTTTTGAGTTTGATGCCATCCAATTTATTGATTTTTTAATTTTACTTCTTGCACTTTTGCAGTCTTGTTAAAGAAGTCAGTTTTTGAGCCAACATATTGGGGTATTGGGTCTACCCTTTCTCCTAGTAGGTGTAGGGTTTCTGGTCTAATTCCTAGGTCTTTGATCCACATTGAGTTGAATTTTGTACAGATTTAAGTTCATTCTACTTCACATGGCTTTCCAGTTTTTCCAGCACCATTTGCTGAAGAGGCTATCTTTTCTCCAGTGTATGTTTTTGGTGCCTCCGTCTAGTATGAGGCAACTGTGTTTATGTGGGTGTGG
Source organism: Callospermophilus lateralis (assembly GCF_048772815.1). NCBI lineage: Eukaryota > Metazoa > Chordata > Mammalia > Rodentia > Sciuridae > Callospermophilus > Callospermophilus lateralis. The sequence goes on along the minus strand of NC_135313.1, from coordinate 81,160,379 downwards.
GTCTTCTATTCCATTTGTCTCCATGCCTGCTTTGGCACCAATACCATGCTGTTTTTGTTACTGTAGCTCTGTAGTATAATTTAATGTCTGATAGTATGATGTTTCCTGCTTTGCTTTTCTCACTAAGGATTGCTTTGGCTATTCTGGGCCTCTTATCTTCCCAAAATGAATCATAATCTAATTGGAAAAACTGCTGACTTTTCAAAGAATGCTGTTCTTAGAATTTCCATAGGGCTATAGTATGAACCAGTCTTTATAGGCATGGGCTTCATAAGTCACCCAAGAGCAATTCTGTCACAACTGATTGGACAAGGCAATTGGAAGGCAAACCTTGGTTCCAGAGGTGAAGAAATTTGACTCTATCTTTTGAAGAAAGGAAAGGGAAGGTCACATTGAAAAGTCATATGGATGAAGGAAGGAGTAGTTCACTGAGGCCACTGTTGTAACCCTCTCAACAAGGTACTTGCAGAGAAGAAAACTTGACTGGCATTTGGGAGGCAGCCCTAGAGAGAAATTATGGGAGTAAAAGACAGGACAACCACATAAAGATGGCATGATAGGATTTGGTAAATGCCAGGCTAAAGGTTTCAAATTTATTCTTTGACAGTGAGAACTCAGTGAATATTTTTGATTAAAGAAATCTCCCTCCCTCACAAATATTTTATATCCTAATAGGGGAAATACATAATTTCAGTGTGGTTGGGTATTTTTTGTTGGTGGTGGGTTTTTTCATTGTTTGCTTGTTTTTATTTTTCTGCTAGGGGAGTAGGAGAGATAAAATGATGATGTCTGGTTTCCCTAACAAGAAACTTGTTTCAAATCATAGCACTTAGTAATGCTTTTCTATTTGAGAAAACATCCCAATGATGAGTATATAGCCTCAAAGTTATGGAAAGACTTTGAAAGACTGTCTTTAAAACCAATCAAAAGAAATTTTTCCATCTACCTATGATGTCTTCATTCATCACAGACCAGAGGAGATTGCTGACATGTAACTTTTAAACTCACTGTTGTAAGATTTTTATTCTATTTATTTGACCTGCTATCTAAAAACTGATAGAAGCAAAAAAAAAAAAAAAAAAAAAATCCACATTTTCCTTTATCTTACTTCTCATCATGGGCCACAGTTCTCAGAATATGTTTAATTCAAACTACCTGATTTAGTTATTAGAAAACTCACAGGAAATATCTTTGTTCTGAGTGACTCATGAACAATAAACTGTTGGAGGATACAGCATAAAGGTAAAGAATTCCTGCTTAAGGTCACATCCAAAGTATATGGTTAGTCAGCCTTTTGGCTGGATTTTTGGTTTTTAAATTTCACCCACATTTGTTTGATTAAGTTGGCTACCATGGGGAAATTGTAAAGTTCTGGTGTAGTGGCTACTGTTAAAAAGCATACATAATATATCTTTACACGTGTAACTGTGGTGCTGCAAGATAAAGAACCTGAATATATTTTTCAATCTTATTTAAAGTACATGTCTACAATTTTGCTATCCTTTTTGAATGGCCGTGCCAGATTATCTGTACAAGCTCCTGTGGAAAGCCCCCAGCTTGCTAAGCACAGTATTTTGAGCAATAAACAGCACCAATAGTAAAAGGATTTGTTGACATTCCTTACTGTTGCTACAGGGATAAAACCAAGTAGCAAGTCTTAGTATAAAGAATATTAACACTCCAACTACTCAGCCTGAATTTAAGACAGATGTAATTCTATAACTTTCCATGTGTTCTCAATATGTCTGAATCCTAATGTACTTAACATCTCAAAAGTACATCTCTGCAGAGGAATTGGGAAGCTATCTCTGCAGCCATAAAATGAGGTTACAATTTGCTATTCTTCAGATTATGTATTTTTAGGTTTAGTCTGCATGTAGATTTAAAATGAAGCTTGTTTGAAAATATTGTGAATATTTTATGAGGCATGAATGTGTATGTGTACATTTCATGTACATGGTATGATGACATTTACCAGGAAAATATATCCCTCCATTTACTGTTTTTATTTTTTCCAACATATCAAAAAGATAAAAAGAAAACTGTTTACTCTAGTTCACTAAATAATAGGAGGATTTAGAGACCAAACAACCTGAAGCACATATTCAGCTTCTCTTTTTTATAAGCTAGCTAATAAAACTGAATATTATCTGGTTTCTCAGATATTTCATAGCCTTGAAAAGTGAAGTCACGATATTTAAATAGTGCTGAAATTAAGGAGGGAGCGGCGAGATAAAAATAAAGACCATGCAATTATATGATCTAATATCTACTATGTATTTAAATTTTTCAAATGTTAAGAAAGATTTTAAAAATTTGCTCTTCTTTTTAGGGAAAGTACAGTGTAGAGTGTAATTTATATAAGGCATTAATTAATTTTACTTCAGATACCATGCCTAAAAAACAGATGTCATTAATCACACATTTTTAATTCCATTAAACTTGTGTCTAAATCAATCTTTTCTTATAAACTTCAATATCTTGAATGTCATAGAAAAGTCAAGTGACAGATTGCTCTGTTTCATTCAAAAGAGACAATCTATGAAGCTACACGTGAAGATTTTAGGATACTGTTGGTTGATGATGTACAAATCCTTATTTATAAGCAGTCTGTGGAGTCACACAACTTTTATGCAGCACACAAAGCTGCAAAGACAAGCTAATTTAAGGACCTTTATCAGGACATATTCTAAGAGGGTTTAAAGCAACCATGGCAACAAGTTACCAACTCTTAACTGCCTTAATGATGAATATTTACTCAACCCACTGGATACCCACTATGCCTTCATTGTCTCTAGGGCAGAGAGTAGTTCCTATTTGCAAGTTACATCATCCTTAATGCTATTTGTTCAGTTTTGCACATCTCTGTGTTCTCTTACTATCATCCAAAGTACCTTTTTCTTCTTTGCCAAACACTTAGGCAACCCCATTTATTTTTCGCAGTTCTGGTTTCTGTTCTGTACTCTTCCATGGATTTATTACTCTTCTTTCCTTGAGGCATAAATTCTTCAGTTTATTACAGTGATAATAATAGTTGCCACTTACTGTGGGGTTACACTTTGTGACATGTCATACTTATCTTTTTTCTGTACATTATCTTGCCTAATTTTCACAATAAACTGATGAATGGTAGTAGACTGCCTCTCTGGGTCAAATCCTGGCTCTGCCACTTATTAGCTGTGTAACCTTGGACAAGATACTGAATTCTGCAATCTGTATTTGGGGTAAAAGTGGGAGTTCATAACCCACTTGAATCTAATGTATGAAATACGATATGTCAAGAGCTTTGTAATGTTTTGAACAACCAATAAAAAAAAGATACTGAATTCTGTGCTCAAATGGGCCATCTCAAATTGAGAATCATGTACATATTTCATGAGGCCAATGTGAGAATTAAACAAGTTAGTGCATGTAAGGCACATAGAAGAGTCTCGTGCATATTGCAATAGCTGGCATATTGTAACAGCATGATGCTATCTCCAAACTGAGGAAATGGTTGAGAGAAACTAGGTAATTTGCCAAAATCATAACCATAGAAAGGGAATGATATGAGATTCAAATGCTGATTTGTTGACTCCTAACCTTTGGTGGCTCCTAAACCCTATTTCCTTTCTTCTTTGAGCAATTATTTTATCACTAATGGGAATTTATGATACATAAAGCTCCTATATGTAGCTTATCTCATTTGGTCTTCACAACTCCCTAGAGGTAAGATAAGCCCCAAGTATTACACTGGGTTTTTTTTTTTTTATTAGTAGTAGTAATATGAAGAAACTGAAGTTTGGGGAGTTTATTTAACTTAAATCTGGTCTCACAGAGAAAAGGAAGTCACTCTAGGTTAGAGATTAAACATTGCTGAATCCTTAAAATTTACTCTTCATTTGTGAAGCAATAGAAGTAAGTGAGTGAATTAGTTAATTTCATTAACCTATCTTTTGAATCCATTTCCTCATCTGTAAATTAGGAATTGCATACTTATTTCATAGGGTTATTATGATAATTAAATAAATTAATCTGTGTAAATCTCTTAGAACAGTACCTGGCTCATAGTAAGAGCCAATTAATTAATTATAGGTATTAGACTAGAAATAAAAGGAAGAGAAAGTGATTTAAAAATATAAAAAGCAAGATCATTTACTGTTCTCAGCAGATTCAATATCTAATAAGGTTTATTGCTTTACCTTTTGTAATTAGTTTTGCAAATCATTTGGAACTTTTTTCTACATGTGATATAAAAAAATATTTTTTTCGTACAGCAATTGATCTTATATCATTTATTGAAAACATTATCTTTCCCCATTGTTCTGCAATCAAGTCATTATTATTATCTCTTTATTTTTTCTTACTTTTCCTAATCCATCACTATAGCCCTGTCTTGCCTTCTTTTCTATTGCATGAAAATATTGACATGTTTTCCAACACAATATATTAGTTCATATTTCCTAGAATTTTATATTAGTGGTGTAATACAGTATATATATCCTGTATTTTTTAGTGTTTCTTCTTTCCCTCTTCACAATTATTTTGAGAAGCGTGAATATGATAACATGTATCAGTAGTGATAACATCTGTGAGTAGTATTCCATTATGTTCTAGCTATCATCTGTCAAAAGACATGTGGATTTCTTCCACTTAGGCTATTAAAATAAGACTATGAATAGTAGCATGCCAGTCTTTATATGTAACAGGCTTCTTCTATCTTGAATAATATCTAGGGGTAATGTCTAGATCATGTGATAGGTATATGTCTAACATTTAAAACCATTTTTCCCCTTTGGTGTTGGAGGTTGAACAGAGGGATGCCTCACCACTGAGCTATATCCCCAGACTTTTCTGGTTTTCACTTTGAGTCAAAGTCTTGATAAATTGTTATACTGGCCTCAAACTTCCAATCCTCCTGCATCAGTCTCCCAAATATATGAGATTACACCACACCCCACAACATTTAAAACCTTTAAGAAACTACCAAACTATTTTACAAAGTGATTGCCACAGCTTAAATTCTGACCTAGCATATGAGAAGTCTAATTCCCCCACATATCTGCCAATATTTGGTGTTAGCAGTCTTCTAAAATTATGGCATAATAATTGGTAAATAGCAGTACTTGATCATAGTATTTCCCTAACAATAATCTTTTACCTTTTCATGTGTATATTTGCTAAATGAATAGCTGCGTTTTATAGTTGTAGTTGGACACAATATCTTTAATTTATTTGTGTGTGTGTGTGTGTGTGTTGCTGAGGATTGAACCCAGTGCCTCACACATGGTAGGTAAGCACTCTACCACTGAGCCACAGATCCAGCCCCTAAATGAAGAGCTTTTTAAATCAGATCTCTTTGATCTCCCCATTTATATTGATTTACCTTCTTGAGAGTTCTATGTACATTATAAATATAAGTAATTTTAAAATGTTCTAAAGTATTTTCTTCCAGACTGTGACGTTCTCATTATGTCAGCAAAGTCTTTTGATAATGTCCAATTTATTATTTTGTTTTCTATGGATTGCTTTTCATGCTGTAGATAATATATCTTGACTAATTCAATTATTCTGGCATCTTTGTTCAGATGCTATTTTTATCCTTTCAACATTCTATTGGAAACCAGTTGCCCATATATATATATATATATATATATATATATATATATATATATATATAATCATGTCTGGATTTCATTAATCAGCATATCTATCCTTATGCATATAATATATTAATTTGATCAATATAATAGGTTAATAGGAAGTCATAATTAGGCAAGAAAGTCTAAATTTGTTTTTATTTTGCAAAAAAATTAGGATATGTTTATTCCTTTGTATTTTCATACATATTTTAGAATCAAATTGTATGTTACCATATAATTTTTAGAATTTAAAAAAAAAACAGATTTTTATTGAGATTGCACAGAATCCACAGAATGATTAGTGGAGAATTATATCATAACAATAATTAAATAATCTAATCCATCAATGTGAATGAGAGCATTCAATATTTATTTAGATTTTTTATAATTTTGCTCAACAAATATTGTAGGGTTTGGTATAGAGGTGTTGTAGATATTTTAGAATTAATGACCAAGTATTTGATAATTTTATACAAATTTAAATGATATGGCTTCTAATTTCAATTTTGGTTAATGCCAGTTTATACAAGTACAGTTGATTTTTATATACTGAATTTCAATCATGTATTTCTTGAAGTTTCTCCTTTGAATATTAAATAGTCGTGTAATCTGAAGATAAAACATTGATTTAATTTTTTGTATAAAGATTTGGAGTTTTCTTGGTGAGACGACTTTAAATTTTGATTGAATTTCTTTAGCAGAATTATCTAGAAAATCCTGTTTCTGTAGAAATTATCTTCTCAAGAATCCGACATGCTACCCATTCTCCTTCAGTGAGACATGGAAACTGCCTCCTGTTATATCTTGGCAGTCTTATGTACCTTCTCTTAAGAGTAACAATTCCTTGGTGCTTAATGTTTAATAACTCAAAACTATTATTTTTCAGCTCTTTTATTCTCAACTTGAGACAAAGAAAAAGTGTCAAATACTCCCATCATGTTCTGTCCTCTATTTAAAATAATATATTCTTTATTTTACCTCTCTATCAAAGTCACAACTTTTCACTGGTTTAAAAAAAAAATAAGATCTAAGCAAATTATTTATTATCAATCTGAATTCATAGAAAGTGTAATGTTTCCATCTATCATTTTAAAATCATAGCATTGTTTGCTATAAGAATTACTTCACATTACAGATGGTAGTCCAATGCAAAAATATATTGTATAATATCTTTAGGTGTTTGTTATGTGTTTAAATCTAGTGTTAATATTCAGTTTCCAAGACATTGTTTTTTGTACTTTTCAGTCATCAGAGCAGGTAAAAGATAAATAAAAATACATACTTTTCTAATAGTGTAGGATGAATTGATTAAAATCAAGAAAAAATTATTTCCTCATGCATATCACTGATACATCACTGGATGAAAAATATCTCCTCTTCAGTTTTTCATCCTATTCCTATCTGATAGGAGAAAATGTAGATTAAAACTCCCCATTAAAATATTTTAAAAGTCAATGACGAGCAAGGAGGACGAACCTCATTTTCAGTGAGTTTCCCAAACCAAAATTCAGTACAAATGAGGAAAAATTGTAAGTTCATCTCACCTCTTAGACACATATTAATATTGCTAATTGTGATCCACATCTATATCTATATAGACGAAAATACATGAATCAAGGTTGTGATCAGATTTGGGGAATAAAAACTATCTTAAAAGGAAAGGTAGCAGAATACAACAGTCATTAATATGGTATTATGTAAAAATGTGGATGTGTAACCGATGTGATTCTGCAACTTGTATTTGGGGTAAAAATGGGAGCTGATAACCCATTTGAATCAAATGTATGGAAGATGATATGCCATGAGCTTTGTAATGTTTTGAACAACCAATAAAAAAAAATATTTAAAAAAAAAAAGTCATAAAATGTTTTAGTCACGCATCAGGATGAATGAAAGTTCATCTTTTGCTAGTAAATGGGTGGAACTGGAGAAAATCATGCTAAGTGAAATAAGCCAGACTCAGAAAGTCAAGGGTTGAATGTGTGCTCTCGTATGAGGAAGCTAGAGGAAAATAAGGGGAAGAAAAACAGGGTGGGGAAGAATCCCATAGAAATTGACGAGAGATCAGTGAAGTAAAGGAAGGAGATTGAGGGGGAGAGAGAGGGATGGGAAAAGGGAGGAAGGTTGAAAGGAAAAAGACCGTATTGTCTGTTTTAGTCAGCTATTTTGCTGCTGTGACTGAAAGACCCGACCAGAAAAACTGTAGAGGAGGAAAAGTTTATTTAAGGGCTCACAGTTTCAGAGGTCTTAGTCCATAGAAGGTTAGATCCATTCCTCAGGGTTCTAAGTGAGGCTGAACATCATGGTGGAAGAGTGTGGTGGAGGGAAGCAGCTCACATGATGATCAGAAAGTGGGATGGGGGGAGAGACAGAGAGAGAAAGAGACTCCACTCTCCAGATCCAGAGTCATGCCCCAATTCCCACCTCCTCCAGCCACACCCTACTACTTTAATCATCACTCAGCTACTCCCATCAGGGATTAATTCACTGATTAGGTTGAAGATATAACCCACTTATTTCCCCTCCAAACTTCTTGAATTGTCTCACACATGAGATTTGGGGGGACACCTTAATCCCAAATCAGAACACTGTTCTATATACATATGGGAATATAGCAAAGGAAATCTCACCTTTATGTATATCTATAAGTACACTGATTAAAAAAAAATCCTATACACAAATAGAAGAAAAACTTCTAGAATAGACAAAAGGGAACTAATGGAGGGAGAAGAAGGAGGAAATGGGAAGTACAGAGGACAGAACTGAAACAAATTAAATTTCATACTTGCATAATTATGTCAAAATGAACTTCAATATTATGTCTGACTCTAATGCAGTAATAAAATAGTCATAAAATTTCAATTCATATCCTACTATTTTGAACAGATTGTTTGACATTGAATATATTAAAGCCTCAATAAGGACTTAGTGACTTTTATATGTAAAAAAGAAAAAGTATTTTTACAATTTTGTAAACTTTAAGAAAACAAAGCTAAAATCAACGTAGACTCATAATATTGTTGTTTACAGTTTGCAATCCAAATTATGGTCCTGATTTTTATCCTCTTCCTATCATGGATTGAGAGAACCATAAAATTACATAATCTTTAGAAAAAAGAGAAGTTAAATACTTTGGATTTCAGAGGGGAAAATGAGCTTTAATGTTATCTATGTATTTTAAAAAATAGAATCTGAAGACAACACCTTATTAATGGCTTTGGGTGGGTGAAAATAAGAGAAAAATTTAGGTGTGTAATTTCACTTCTGCCCAACCATATTTGATTCTTCCTAAGTAAGCTAAATTTAGAAGTGCTTTGAAGTAAATGTACACATAAACCCAATTTTTTTCTCACGCAACTATAACTTTTATAACATCAAACCAGATGTTTATACATCAAATCAGAAAGCTCAGAATGCTATATACTGAAATCAATATATGTAAGTGACATTTTCAGATCAAACACACCTTTCATACTATACAACTTTTGAAACCACATTTTTTTTCTATTTTATAAATATGGTCTTGAATAAAAGAATTTTGTTCTTCAGGGAGCATGTTCTCAGTAGGAAACAGCAGTGAAGTGAGGTCACAAAGCAGAGTGTGGTTCCCATTCTAGGTCTGTATTTTCTCACTTAAAATTCATACAGTGGTGTTAGCAACTTATGGATACAATTTCCTGATCAAAAGATTTTTTAAAAGTCAAAAACAAAGAAGGATGAGTCTCACCCTGAGTCCATGTTAACAGTACCCCAAACCAAATCTTAGTATTAATTGAGAAAAATAAGAAGTTGATCTTCACTCTTAGATAAAATATAAATAATAATTTTGCTAATCATGATCCACATCTATATCTATACAGACTAAGATGCATGGATCAAGGATACAGTAAGTTTGGGGAGTAAAAGATATGTTGTCTTCACTAAGAACTTCTTAGTAGAAGAAGATAGTGAAGGTAGCACTGAGATACTACTTCTTTGTAGAAAGTCCTTAATGAAGATAGCAAGTCAAATCAGCACAGAATCTCCTCCTTCCAAACTCCATCCAGATGGCTCTTGCTGACAGCACAGTTGAAAGCAACATACACAGCCTCATTACGCATTTCTGGTCAGAGGAGGCCAGAAAGAAAAACTGGAGGTGCTAGAGAAGTTTTGCAAAGTTAACTGTGCCCACCTCTACTCACGCAATTGTGGTGGGAAAAGGGGATGAACTGACAAAATCCTGACTATTCTTTCTGGCCCCAATTTTGAAGAAAAATAGGAATAAGAAAGAAGCCCCCAGAAATAATTTCTGGAGCCAAGAACAATGATAATGTTGAAATCCTCTACTTAAAAACACATTTCATTAGATGGGCAGCCCCCAAAAGGCTTGTAATTTTTATCTTTATGAAATAGAAGAAAAAGAAAACAGTGAACAAAAGAGTTTTCATGAGCATCAAAAGCTCATTATTTTCAGGATATGGTAGTTTAGAAATGTTTCAGCAAGGTATAATGATGCATACCTGTAATCACAGCTATTTGGGAGGGTGAAGTAGGAGAATCCTGTGGACCCAAGGATTTAAGACCATCCTGGGCCATACAGAAAGAACCTATCTAAAAAATAATATCTGCAAATCTTTGGACATTCCTTCTTTTGGTGAACATAGTTCTTTTTTCTTGAATGGTTATTATATGCCTATCTCATTGCTAACCGTTTTATGGGTGTTGGGGTTAGATAATTGTTCTTGTTGATTCATAGATCTACAGATAAAAAAGAATCATGATTGAATAGGTTTATTTAAGCAATTATTCTAAATAGGGTCTCATCCATACATGGGCCTAGTTTAGATGCCTACTTCCTGGAGTTTAAGCTCAGATTGTAAAAGGATTAAGATTTGGGGGTCTTGCAAGAGGTAAGTAACGTTTTTCTTGCGAGAAGACTGAAAATAACTGAGGTTCAGAAGGTTGACTTTGGTGGTTCTAAACTCTATAGATAGACCCTTCCTCAGAGAGAGCCTAATTCCCTGCACCTTGGATGTGAGTTTTACTAAGTGACTTATTTTTACTGAATAGACTCTGACAGATATGAAGAAGTAAACTTTCCACTGTCCATCGAGGAACGTTTGTGATTTTTCTATTATTCTCTCTCAGATTTTCACTTGAAGAAAGCTATTTGCCATGAAGTGAGGATACTCTGCCAACCCTGTGGCCTGCTTATGTCATGCGAAACTGATGCTCCTGGTCACTCTGTGAAGGAACTAAAGATTTCTGCTAGTCCCAGCTGAACCTTTAGTTTCTAACCAGGTTGAGAAGAAAATCTCATAATTCATGGGGCGTTGGTCAAGTATTCAAAAGACATCTGCCTTAGTAGAAAAATAAAACCAGCCGTAAACACTATTTTTTCACCACCTAAAGATTCAAACTGATTCTAAGTAATTAAATTATGCCCAAAACAAAGTTCAAGAGTGTTTGCTAGGATTCCAAAAATAGAACACAATAATGTAAAATTGATGCTATTTTATATCTTCTAGAAGTTAGTCAAAGAATCAGTTATCTGTGATCAATAACAAGGACAAAAGCTCAATCAAAATAATGAAGGGACACAGATTACAGTACACAAAGACATTAAAGCAGTCATTATCACTATATTCAAATGTTCAAGAATTTAGAGGAAGAGGTTATTGTATCAGACATACACAGGGGAAATAAATATTAATCACATTAAAATTTTAGCACAGTGAACTATGATTTCCAAGATGAAAAAAGATACTAGAACTGAGAGTTAATCAGACATTGCAGAAAAAATGATTAGAAAACATATTAATAGAATATATATATATACATATATGTATATATATATATAAACAAAACACAGGAAGAAAAATAAACTATAAAGAATTAAAGGAACTCAGATCTGTGGGACAATATCAAGATCCACATAAGTTCATGTGATAGGAGAATCTTAAGGACAGGAGAGAGAGGAGAGATGCAAAAGATATTTGAAGAAAGTGGTCAAAAAGATCCTGAACTCGGGGAAAAACAATAAACCCACAGATCAAAAGAGCTCAATGACTCTCAAGTTAAAATATATGAAAAAAATTACACCAAGGTACATTATAATCAGATTTCTCTGAATCAGTTATTAAAAAAAACTAAAACAGGTAAAAGTAAAAAGGAAACAAAAGACACATATACAGTAGAAATATATAATAATCACAGTTAAATCTGGGTGCAGTGGCAAGGTACTCACCAGTCTGAAGCAGGAGAATCACAACTTCCTGGCTAGTGCAGGCAATTTAGTAAGTCCCTGTCTCAAAATAAAAAAAATAAAAAATGGCTGGGATATAGCTCAGTGGTAAAGTACCCCTGGGTTCAATCATCAGTACAATACCAATTTAAAAAGAAAAAGAAAAGAAAAAAAAATGACAGCGGAGTGTTCATCAAAAACAATCTAATTCAGATGACAGCTGAGAACCATCTTTAAAGCACAGAAGTAAATAACTAACAACCTATAATTATTTATTCAGGAAAAATATCTTCCAAAAACAAATGTGAAATAAAGGCATTTTTAGAAATAAAAAAGGTGAAAGAATTTATCACCATCAGACTTCTCTATAAGAAAAAGGAAATCAATCAGAATAATATCACACATAAAACTGAATCTAACAAAGAATACAGAAAAATGCCAATAGAAATCGAGTGATCTATTAGTATTTATTATTATTATTATTATTATTAGAATGACTTTAAATGGTCATGGTAATTGACACAAATATTGGGTTGCTGGCTGAATAGTAAAAAAAAAAAAAAAAAAAAAACTGAAAGCTGTGAGTATGTTAGGCCACACTGAATAGGAGAATTCAGATTGCAGATGGAATTGAGGTTGTTTATCAGTTGACTTTGAGATGGGATGCTTATCCTGAATCATCCAAGTGGACCCAAAGGGATTACTAGGGTCTTTATAAGTAAAAGAGAGAGGCAGAGAGAGGGCTTGTCAAAAAATAGCAATATAAGAAGGCATTTACAGGCACCAGTAATTTGTAGACAGAGACAGTATCAGGGACCAAAGCATTCGGGTCACCTCCAGAAGTTGCCAAATGCAAGGAGACAGATGCTCACTTGGAGCTCCTAGAAGATGCTCACTTTCAGCCGCATGATAACATGATTCTAGCTTAATGAGACCTAAATCTGATTCATTTTTAAAAATTTCAGAGTAAATTTATGAAAAAATCATACCCACAAAAAAAAATTGAAGTGTCTAATATTACACCTGGAATCTAAAATTATACTACCACTTGAAGTACATTGTTATCAGTTTTATATGATAACAACAAATCCTAAAATAACCATGAAGATAACAAAATAAAGAATTAGCTAAAAAAAAAAGTTACAATATAGTAAGTGAAATCATAAAGAATGTGCAAGAGATAGAGGCAAAGAAAATGAGAACAAAGAACAGATGGGATGAATAGAAAATATTTTGTTCCAGCAATAAAACCTAACCATACTAATTAATACATTGGTTATATGTCCTTTAAATGTGAAACAACAGATATCATCATAAATGCATGAAAAATTTGTAAGATATTTATTCATCAATGAATAATTTAAATAAAATTTCCCTAAAATGAAAATAAACAACACAGAGATGGCTCAAAATGAATTTAATTGGAGAAGGTATTGTAAAGAATTAGACTATAAATATAGGAATAATTATTTAAATTAACATTACAAATCTTAACAAATTAAAGCAACTAAAAATCAGTGAAGAGTGGAGTGAAACAGAAATATGTGTGACCAGAGATATCTTCCTTTATCAACAGTAGGAATTACACTATACCACCTCCAGGCAAACTGTGTTTACTTACCATAAAAAATTAATTTCTGTATTTATAGTCTTTTTGACTTAGAAAATTTAGGTAATTTGTATTGAGTTCAGTAACTCTTACATTTTCGTATTAGTGATTTTCACATGTTAAATTAAGCATAAGACTATTTTATAAAATAATTATTTTATTTTACTTAAAGTAACAGCACCAAATGTCAGAATCTCATTCTTTGAACTGTTTCTTATGATGCATGTTGGGATGGGTAAGTGAAAGCTTATGAGTCTGAGTAAAGTTTGAATGAGATACATTTTAAATTGGTAATATTTACTTCTAAGAGTTGATTTCAGGGTTTTTCTTTTTTTCTTTTTTTTAAAGTTTGTTCTTTTTAGATGTACATGACAGTAGAGAGTATTTTGACATATTGTACATACATGGAGTAAAACACATTCTAATTGGATCCCATTCTGTGGTTGTACATGATGTGGCATTTCTCTGGCACTGTATTCATATATGAACATAGGAAAGTTCATTCTACTGTCTTTCCCATTCCCATTCCCCTTCCCTTCGCAGGGTTATTTTCTAGTGATCTTATTTTTCTTACATTGCTGGGTTTTCTTAAAAAGAGCATGTTGAGGGGGCATGGGATTATAAATGATGGTGGAATGTGATGATAATTATTATCGAAAGTACAGATAATGAAGACACAAGTTGGCGTGAATGTACATTGTATACAACCAGAGATAGGAAAAACTGTGCTCTATATGTGTAGTAAGAATTGTAATGCACTCTGCTGTCATATACAAATTTTTTAAAAAGCATGTAAAAACTTTAAAAATGGTCATTTAAAAAGTCATATAATGTAAAACAACTCAAACTGGTCAGACTCATCATTAAAAAAAAAATCATTCTCTCTTCCTAAAAGAGGCTATATTAGTATTAAATCAGAGTAGATAAAAAAAAAAGTCAGTGTGAACGAGGATACTGTCAATGCCTTGTTAATTAGTTTTGTACCTTTGTCAATATATGTAGAGATTTTCAGTCAAAACATCATACCGAGGGGATAGTCATCTTTTTCCTGTTTTAAAATTGGAGATGAGGAACAAAATATGATTTAAATACCTGCAGAGAGACAAGCTAATTAAAAGGAACCTGAAAATGCTAGCAATAAACAGGGTACCAAAAACCCAATTGTGAGTTAGATCTGAAGCTGAGCTGTCCACAGGGGAACCTAGAGGGCTCTGTGGATGGCCCCAACCTGGATTGGGATCCGTGATAAAGCAGGAGCCTCCCTCCTGGGCCATGTGTACCACCAGGGTGAGCAGTGAAAACCTGAGCTCTGTCTAAGGGACTGATTAGACAGAAAAGAGCAGCAAAGCTGGTGGACTAGGTCAGGTAAAGAGATGTGTTGGACCGAAAGGTAGCAGCATAAAAGAGGTACCCGACTCTGGCCAGATAAACTCCACAGACTTCTCAGTAGGTGAAATAAGAGTCAAGAGAAACAGGATCCTCTTAAGGCCTGATATATGGTTAAGAGCTGAATAAATGCTAGGAATTATAATTATTAATCACATATTTTATTTGGAGAAATCAAGAACTAGCTTCCTTCCAGCATATTTCACATAGGAATATTCCAATCCGACAACTCTAGAGGTGCAGTTCGTTAGCCTGAGTGTCCAGGGCCAGAGGTCCAAGTTAGGAATCTACCTCAAGGGATAGTTCTTTATTCAAACAGCTCTCATGAAGACAGATGGCCTAGGAACTTGCTTCCCCAGAGATCAAAAGCTGGCATGTGGAAATAAAGGTTATAGCAGAGTTGATGTCTTCTGATCTTCTAAAATATGAAAGTCAATGCTCAGATTCGACCAACAAGCATAAAGCAGATCTTCAACCAAAAAACTTCTGTTAGAGACTATGTAAATCAATTTCAGGAAGCTGAAAAATATTGAGTATCCTAGCTACTACCATTTCCTCATATTTTTATTTACTAAGTTAATATTATTAATCCATCACCCTTTGAACTCCTCTCCCATATCCATAAACAAAAGAAAAACATAAATAGATTTCATCCTAGAATTCAAGTGATATCATTGCCTATGAGGTACCTCCATGTATTTCACTATTATTTCAATTTTTAAATTGAAATAGAAAAAATACAAAAGAGTACCAAAAATTACATAACCACATTTATTATACATGAGATGGGTATACAGTTCTACAAATTCTCTGAACTTAAACATACTCATAAAACTTCCTCTCAGAACAAGAACTAAAATACTACCAACCTTCCTGCAAGTACCCATTAGACTCTTTCCTATTTCTGAATCCTCTTCACAAAAAGAACTACTGTCTTGTTTATTATCACCCTCAATTAATTTTGTTGGGTTTGGAAATTTAACTAATAAATCACACTCAATATATTTATTTTGTGTCTTAGTTTCTTTTACTCATTTTATTATTGTGATTATGATTACAAGATTAATCTATAATGTTGTTTGTCGAAACACTGGTTTATGTTCATTATCGTATAGTATTCAATTGTACGAATATACTGCAAACTATCCATTCTATCTAAACATTTGGATGGTTTACACGTTGGGACTATTATAGATGGTGCTCCTATGCACATTTTCTATCTATCTATCTATCTAAACTAACAGATATATATAACTGTTAATTCACATAAAGCATGCATTTTTGTTGAGAATATCACTAATTATCCTAAAAGAGATAAATAATGCTCAGGTTGAGGACAAAACGTATGAAAGTTTTATATATAATCAATTCACATTCCCAAGCAACAAATTAAATTTTTAGTTTCCCCACATTCTTGACAATACTTGGAATCATAAATTTTTATTCCAGTCCTTGTCAAAGATGTGTACTGATACTTTATGTTTATATCATTTTATTTTCCCTCATTATTAATAAGTTTGAAACCAATTTCATATATTTACCAGACATTCAAAGAATCTGTTTTGTGAAGTACTTGTTCAAGTCCTAATAGCTTTTACTTTAAAAATCAAGGTTCTCCATATAGATTAAGAAGTATGGAAATGAGGATAATAAACATGTTGGTAGTGGTAAAGAATACGTGTGTATATATATGAAAAACATAAATGCGTATGTATATATATATTTAAAATCTTGAAAGAAAGAATAACATTTACTGAGAACTAGCATGCTTTATACTAAAAGGTTTATATCTATAGTTTCCTTAAGTATTAAAAAAAATAAGAAGTACATGTTGTCTGTTTTCAACAATGAAGACGAGTGTGTTTAAAGAAATCACATAATTTGCCCAAGGTGATATAGTTGGGAACATGGCAACACTTTTATTGTAATGGGCTGCTTCCTAGTCATAAATGAATACAGGTAGCCTAATGATCAAGAAGAGAAAACTATGGGGTTTTAAAAGAAACCAAGTGTTTACACTTGTGTTCCATAAGAAAATGAAATTTAACATCACCCCCTCACCTTCAGATACTGTCATAGGGAAGCGTTTTTTATTAAGCTTATATTACAAAGCACTGAGTTATTTCCTAATACACACTATGTGGCACACAATAGACACTCATATTTCTTGAACTAAAAAACAGAATTTTAATTTTACTTTTTCTATAGCTACAGAGAATTTCTAAATTGTCAATGCAAATTACCTTTCCTCAAATCATAATAATAGGGGAAGGAGACATTAAAATATTGTCTAAGTATACCATAGCAAGTCGACAGTTATTGTACAATGCAGTGCATGACCTTGTAGCACCTTTTCTGTAAAAGACTTGCTTGCTTTGGATTTCAACTGGCTTAGAAGATGACAAAGGAAAACTGGCTTCTTTCTTTTTAAAAAGGAATTTACACCTTGAAGATCAGTAAGTAAATTAAATAAATAAATCAGGTAACCACTCCATTCCTACATCAAAGAAAAAAAATCACATTACTAACTAAAATTAATATGATGCGAATTTATCCAGTTTTACATGCATAAAAGTGTACATTCTCACACACAACTTTCTCATTCTCTCTCACACACAAACACACATATTCTGAAAGAAATATAGTCACTGTGTAGAATAATATAGAAATATGTACAGTGAGAACCCTAACTTCCTTCCTATATCCATATATACCCCTCACCCCCATGAATAACCATGGTTTGACCTATAATTTTTAACATGTATTTCTAAGAGTTATTTTTTCTATTTCCTCAACTTCCGGTTATATCAATGTGTCACAACTTCTGTGCAGAATTGGGAGCTCATGTCTGCTCTTGGGAACTTTGCCTGTGTTTTAGTCAGCTTTTTTTTGCTGCTGTGACTACAGGATCCAACCAGGACAACTGTAAAGGAGGAAAATTTTATTTAGGGGCTCACGGTTTCAGAGGTCTCAATCCACAGACAGAAGTCTCCATTCCTTGGGACTCAAAATGAGGCAGAATTTCATGGCAAAAGAGTTTGGCAAAGGGAAGCAGTTCATGTGAAGAGCAGGAAGCAGAGAGACACCACTCTCCAGATACAAAATATACACCCCATAGACACGCCCCCAATGAACCACTTCCTCCAGCCACACCCCACCTGCCTCCAGTTACCACTCAGTTAATCCCATCAGGAACTAATTCACTGATTGGGATAAGGCTATATAACCCAATCATTTTTCCTCCAAACCTTGCATTGTCTCACATGTGAGCTTTTTTGGGGGGGGGGGGGTGCCAAAACAAAACCATAACATCCAGTCCTGATTTGGCTTTTCTCATACATTCAGGTTGTTCTCTGGAGGAGCAGGTAAACACCTGTAGTTGTAGGTAATAGAACAGAGGTCCGTCTTCCCTATAACCTCACTACTGTTAGAATGTTATAAAGAAAGCGAGTTCAATTTTTCCCTGCATGGAAACATTTTATTTTATGAGCACAAAAAACATATAATCTGTACACAAGCTCAACCTAGTCCCCACCTTCTCTCTGTGGTTTCCGAAAAACAACTCCTATAAAAATAATTGTTTAAAGGCAAATATAAAAATATACTAGAGACAGAATGAGCTAACATTTGAATTGTGACAAAAGACAAAATTGTCTATTAAGTAGAAGAACAGAACAGAACAGTTTTAACCTTGGGTCCTTCTCTGAAGTTTCCTATGTGACAAGTTTCATATAACTTATTTGTCATCCCTCTTCTCAACTACCTTTTAACTACCCATATCTCGAGTAGAGACTCAATGATATCTTTGCAGCTTTTGCTTTATCTACTTCTAGAATACGGATTAATAATAAGAATATTTCAAATGCTAATTAACCACATCACAGTATATTCTCAATTATTTTAAAGAACATTGAGTTGGAAAATGGCAACTAGGGAGATTGCAACTCCTGCATAATCCATGAGCAATAATGGGTCCTATTGCAGAATTGATTCCGGTATAAAAAGTAAAAAATCTCAGACTCCTGCAATGACTAGAAGTTTTCTGGATGGCATATTTGCAGCACAATTGGTTTCTTTTTGTGTGTTAGTCAGCTTTCTGTTATTGTAACAAAGTACCTGAGATAATCAAGTTAATAAAAAGGAAAGGTTTATTGTAGATCTCAATTTCAGAGGTTTCAATATGTGGCCACTTGGCTCTGTTGCTTTGGGTCTATAATAGCACAGTACATCATTAGCAAAAGCATGTAGCAGAGGAGATCTGTTATTCTCATGACAAAAGCATAAAGAGGAAGAGGAGAGGCCAGGGTCCCCAAATCCTATTCAAGCAAATGTCCCCAATGAACTGGCTTGCTTTCACTAGACCCTACCTTCTAAAGGTTCCACCACCTACAATAATGCTACAGACAGGGAACCAATCCTTCAACACATGTGCCTTTGGTGGAAATTCAAAAATCCAAACAGTAACAGTGTGCTATCCTGTGATACAATCAGAGGACATGCTTCACAAGTTCTGTCTGCTATCTGCATGTTCCTCCAGAATGTTCCAATTCTTACACATATTGTAGACAGGGAAGTTCAAATGTCAGATTTCCTAAAAGTTAGAGGTATGTGTTTTTTTTTTTCCCCCTTTATTTTCTTCTACCAACTTCTGCCCTTATTACTTTATTAGCTTAAGTATAAATGATTTTCTTCTTACACTGTTTTGGGACAGTGAAGCTTAATTGCAAATAATGGGCTCATGCCTTTAAGAACAAAACGTTCTTATTACCTTTTTTCTTCTTTAGTAGCTTGCACTCTTTGGGTAATGTCTAAATTGTAGCCCTTAAATGCTTCTGGCTATTTATTTTCCCCTTTCCTAGATAGCAGAAATCGCTGCCAAGAGAGCCCAGAATTTCAATACAATAGTTACTTATTTATTTTCTCCTGAAAGGAAAATGCCGAGCATATTTTGATAGAGAGGCATGAGAAACAGGGTTTTCTTTGAGACCCCTGTATTTTTAATAGAGAAAAATCACAAGTTTATTTTCTAAAAGCGTTTTTGAACATTTGCATCCATGGTGTCAATTTTTAGCTTTTATTTTGAGGCATCTTGCTTGAGAATCTGGTTTAGAAAATGAAGGCAATGAACTCCCTCTTTTCCAAATATATTAAAGGGTAAGGAACTCTAGGAGGATGCTTTTTAATTTTGTTCTTGCTAAACGTGCATTTAATATATAATTATTGAGAGAATATTTTGTCAGTCACTGTTCTAGAAAATAAATAACAAATATTCAGTGATGAGTGGAGAGAGACAGAGAGAGAGAGAGACAGAGAGAGAGAGACAGAGAGAGAGAGAGAGGTGGAGGGGGGAGGAAAGAGGAGTGAGAAAGGCGAGGGAGAGGGAGAGAGACTCTGCACTCACAGATTCTTGAACTTTGGGATGGTTCACACCAAGCATTCCTCTGCAGGTTTGTTTTGTTGTTTGTTTGTTTTAAATTTAAAATATGTAATGTTACAAAAGAATTCCAAGTAATTTATGTGGACATTTCCTTCTCTGAGACAACTTAAGTCATGCTGTAACCCCTCCTGAACATGGGCTGCACTTACTGATTTGCCTTCAAAGAGTAGAACAGTCCAGTGCGAAATCTTACAGTGAAGAATTCTAGGGAGCACTAATTCAGCTGGTGATCAAATGTCATGCTGTCAGTCATAAGTTGTAAGTCATATACCTGGTAACTTTAATCTGATAGAATGAGAGACTTCACTCCTGCATTGTTCCTTCCAAAAGGCCAAGATAACCCCAGTCTAAATCATGAGAAAAACATAAAACAAATTCCAACAGAGGTGAATTCTACAAAACACCTGACCAGTACTCCTCAAAACTTCCATGATCTTCAAAAAAGGAAAGAGAAATGATCACGGTTGAAGGGAGCCTAACGAGTAGTGACAACTGAATATCCAATACTTCAGTGAGATTTTGGATGAGAAAAAGGAATTTAGGAGAAAGCTACTTAAATATACATAAATTGTTGAGTTTATATACTAATACTGATTACTAAAGAATAACAGTTAAACCATAGTAATGCAGGATGATAACAATGTGGGAAAGGTGAGGAGCATATAAAAACTCTATTATCTTCTTAACATTTCTATAAAATTGAAACTATTCCAAAGTAAAAAGGTCGTGTGAAATACACACACACACACACACACACACACACACCCTTCATATTTACCTATGTAGTAGATTTTTTCAGTACAAATGCTCCTCAACTTACAATGAGGTTATATCCTGATGAACTCATACTAAATTATAAATGTAAGTCTAAAATACATTTAATAAATCCAACCTACTGACATCATAGTTTACCTCAGCCTAACCTACCATAAATGCGCTCAAAACATTTCTGAGTTGTGGAAAATCATGTAACACAAAGCCTACTCTTTAATCCAGTGTTGAATGTCTCATGGGCTGATGAGGAGGAGATACAGCTCCTGGGTACGTGGCATCATGAGAATATCAATCATAGGGCACATCACTGATGCAAGAATAGACCAAAATATAAAGTACATTTTCTATTAAATTCATGTCACTTTGTACCCATTGTAAAGTCAAAAAAGTCTAAATTGAATAATCATAAATAAGGGTCACTTCTCTATTTCTTATTCTTTTGTATAGACTTTCTTTGAGTGTCATTTCCCTTCTCTTGAAGGATTGCCTTTACTATTTCTTGTGCTTCTGGCTTGCTAAGGATTAATTATTTGGCTGATTCGTTGATTGACTGATTGTCTAAAAATATTTTTTACTTCATATTCAATTTTGAAAAAAACCTTTTTACTGGATAAATAATTACTTCCCCTCCTCCATATTTTTAAGATATCACTATTACTTTGTTTATATTGTTTAGACAAGAATTTTGCTGTCATCTTTGTTTCTGTGTACACGTGGTTTTTGTTGTTGTTTTCTACTGGGGATTGGACCTAGAGGTAATTTACCTCTGAGTCCCATCCCAGCCCTTTAATTTTTTATTTTGAGACAGGGTCTCACTAAGTCGCTTAGGATGTCATTAAGTTGCTGGGCCTGGCCTCAAATTTGTAATGCTTTTGCCTCAGACTCCGGAGTCACTGGGATTACGAGCCTGTGCCACCATGCAGGTCATACATGTGCTTTGTTTTAAAAATCTGTACGTCTAGAATATTTTCGTATTACTGATTTTAAAGTGATCTGATTAAAAATTGCCTTGGTGTAGTTTTCTTCATGTTTTGTGCTAGGGATTTCTTGAGAATTTTGGACCCCAGGGCATAGTGAGTTGAATAGTGGTCCCCAGAAGTTATAGCCACCACCCAGCACTTGTGAATATGGCCTCATTTGGATAAAATATATTTAAAGATACAGCTAAGGCCGGGATCTCAAGATGAGATCATCCTGGATACTCTAAATCTGATGACCATTGTTATTCCGAGAGAAGAGGGAGATTAGAGACACACACAGAGGACAGGGACATGTAAAGATAGTGGCAGGGATTGGAATTATGCAACTGCAAGCCAAGAAGTGCCTGGACCCTTAAGAACTGGATGAGGTAAAGAACGATCCTCCCTTAGGGTACTCAAGGATCACAAACTTGCATACACCTAGATTTAGAAATTCTAGCTACCACAAATGTGCAGGAAAATATTTCTGTTCTTTTAGGTTATTCAGTTTGTGGTAATTTGTTATGATAGCCCTAGAACACTAACAGTTTAAACCAATGTCATTAATCAAATTTGGGGGGAAAATAGCCATTATTTCCTCAAATTAAATTTATTCTCTCCTTCCTTGGGGACTTTGATGACATGTACTTAGCCAGCAAAAGTTTCCTCAAAACTTTCTAATGTTGTGTTCATTTATTTTAGTCTTTTTTTTCCTCTGTGTATTTAATTTTGTATAGTTTCCATTGCTGTTTCCAAGTTTACTAATCTCTTCTTCTGCAATGTAAAATCTGCTATTATTCCCATCCATTATATTTATCATCTCAGACATTGCAATTTTCAACTGTACAAGTTTATATTGGGCCTCTTCTAAAATATCCTGCAAACCTCTATATATTCCATCTTCCCCCCTAGCCTCTTGAACATGTAGAACACAATCATAGAAACTTTTTTAATGTCTTTGTCTCCCAATTCGATTTCTGCATCATCTGGGTGTATTTCAAGACTTTTTTTTTTATCATTATGGATTATATTTTTTTCTATTGCTTTACATGCTGATAACTTTGATTGAATGCCAGAAATTGCGTATTTTACATTTTAGGTGCTGTTTTTATTTCTATAACTATTCTTGGAGTTTGTTTTATTTGTTCTATGAGGAAACAAAGTTACTTGGAAACAGTTTGACGTATTTGTATCTTTCTTCCCCACCCCCCCACCCAAGCATACTTAGGCAGGACCAGGGTAGCATTTCCTTTTTGGTTAATTTTCCCCAGGACTGGGTCATCTTAGTACCGTAAGCAATTCTCTGTTCATCGTGAAGCAATCCACTCTATGTTGCCACAGTGACTCTATTCCTAGATCTGGGGATCTTTAGCTTCAGTTCCTTCTCCTGGCCTCCAATGGTATCTTAGAAGTATATACACCTACCAGAACTCTGCTGCAATTGCTGGAGACTATCTGAAAACCTCTAGAGTTCTCTCTGTGCAGCTCTCTCCAATGTGATGTTAATCACTGGAACTCTTCCTACCTTGACTTCCCTGGAGTTATATGGAAACATACTGAACTTAATAAGTCCACCCTTTGGCAGATGCCTGTCTTTCCTGTTCCTTGGCTTGAAAACTTTCTCCATGCAAACAGCTTCTGTTTCATCTCTCAGGTCATGCTCTCCTCCTCTGATGGTTGTGCAACATCTCCAATGCTGTTAATTCCTGTATCTCATCCGGATATCTTTGTTGCCTTGAGGGACCAAGCAAATCCCATTTCATTTTATACCAACTTGTCTAGAATAAAAATTCCTCCTTACTTTTGATCGCATGCTGGTTACTGCAGATGAAAACATATAGAGTCTCTAAATAAAGCTATCTTCCTCCAAATATAAACTTTCTGTTAGAAAGCAGAAAAAAATAGCTGCATATCATTTTGACATTGTATGGAGTTTAAGTTTCATTTGTGTCTGGTTCACTTTTTCTTCCCCTATTGTCAAGGCATGGTACTTCTGAGAAATTTTACCAAGTCCCTCTACTTTTTCAGGACATGAGCTAGTGTATCTCCCCACTGTGGCAGCTAGTGGCAGCTGCTAGTCTTTGCACCAGTTCTTCATCCTCCAACCTATTGCTTACTGCTGAGTTATCTGGAGTATCACCCTGTGTATGAGCAGTTTGGGAGAAGCTAACCCTTCTAAAGAAGTTCTTTGCAGACTTGAGGACTACAGGCACTGTGGCCTCCTCTAACTTTTTTTCTTTTCTTTCCCTCCTCAATTATCAACTTCCTTTGCAAACTCCTATACTGGCCTCTGTTTTATCAGTCTAGAAAAACTGCTGCATGTTACAGGATCCACCTGCATCCTGAGGAACTCAGATCTATTCCCAGGGGAAAGGCTTAGTATCTATGGAATTCACCTAGTATGTTTCCTTCTTTCAAGAATCACATCCTTTGTAGTTTATGCATTACCTTTTAGTTTTCCTTAACAACTTATCTTCTAGATTTTGTCTAGCTTTAATAATTTCCATTGGCAGGAGGTTTAGTCTGTTACTCTGCCATGACAACAACCGGTCTTCTCTCTGTAATTTGGAAAGCTTTTAAAAAATACCAATGCTTGGGCCTCACTCCAAATCAATTAAATCCCAATATCTGCAAGTGAGGTCCAGGCATTTGTATTTTTAAGTTCTTTCCAAGTCATTCAAATATGCACAGAGAGCTGAGAACCACTGGTCTAAGTTGGCTAATTTTGACAGCTGGCCTATATTTCCTTAATCTAAATCAAAATCCTTGTAGTCCAGACTTTAGAAACAAATTTGGTTGTAAGAGATTTAGTGATTGGATGGAAAGCTCCTCATTCTGATGGGCAGCAGAAATCTCTTGCAACAGCATCCCTTGCATTAATGGAAATTTGCACAGAAACTCCTTTCTTTTGTTGAGTAAGCTGGACTCATGCTGATCACCAGAGCTACTGAGAAGGAAAACTGGCATAGCTTTTCTACCGCCTTTCAACTCACCTGCAGTCTTTCCTGTTGCTCATTTCCATTTTTGCACATTCAGATATCCAGGCTATTCTGGAGTTCTGACTGGAATACATATTTTTGGAACATTTCTCTTATAACCATGTGGAGTTTCAAATTTCTTGAAAATGGAGGGTTAGAATACTAAGCAATCATTCTGGTTTATTAATTTCAAAAATGTCTTTCATATCCAAGGCTTGTTATAGGATCCTTCTTAGCTTTATATCAACTTAGGAATGTATTATTAATTTTATATTTCTTTTGTAATTGAAAAAGAATATAAAAGGAGCAAGTAATAATGAACTGATAGTTTTAGGGTATAATGCAAAGTATTTTGATTCAGACTAAATGCACAATTTTTATTCCCAATGAGCTTATATTATTTCCTCTCCCTCAACTCTTGGGGAAAAAATATAGATAGATAGATCAAAGGGATCAATGTCCTTCTTAAGACGAGTCATATCAAATGATTCAATAAATCTTGATGCTTAAGTTATAAATAATCAGGTTATATCAAAATTTGCCAATTTCCTTCTCTTAGATTAGTTTACTGGGGATACCTGTCTTTTTCTTTGCTAGGCAACTTTCATTAAATTGTCTATTTAGGAGGAAATGAAAAGGCATAGTTGAAACCTAGGATTTTCTTTTGGAAGAAAGACAAAAAACAAACTGTTTCTCTATTAAGACATTAGTTATAACTGACTATTAGCTTCTGAATTACAGCTCTTTGTAAGCATTAGGAACCATGATTTTTAAGAAACATATGAGTTATTTTATCTTCCAAGACAGAACAGTAGGCAAAAATGCTAAAATTCACACTAACACCTCTTGATAAACTTGATAACCCAATGTCAAGATGCTGATTCTTAGGAATCATTTTTCCTTTTCAGTTCTGCTTGTGATTGGATACAATATTTTGTCTTTGTCTCCTTTAAATGTGACTTCTTTTTTAACAGATTCACTAATTCACCTTTTATTGTAAAAGTTCTGAAATTCAGCAAACCCTAGGAAAAGCCTAAAAAAGACCAAGAAGAAAACAAAATAAATGAAATGGAGATAAAACTATGATGAATATATAAAAAATATTCAAGAATGTTTAGAATAAAGTGAAGTTCTATGAAAGTTTAGTAACTCTTACAAGTATCTTAAGTATGATTAAAAGGTCCTTGCTCAGCTGTGCTCCATCTTCCTTGAAAACTGAATGGGGAAAAAAAATGTGCTTAAATTAATCCATGAAGACTTCTGTTAAAGGAAGGGCATCATCTCTCTTCTATCACCTATTAGCAACTAAATGACACTCAGAGTTATCCAGTATCTGTGGAGGATACTAAAATAGGTACACAGGAAATCCTTGCCAGAACTGCTTAAACAAAGGGCATCCCAGGTGCATATAATGGTTGCTTTAGAAAAATTCACTGAACTGGCTCATAAAACTTTTTCTACCATATAATATAAGCTCATCATGAGTAACAGAGGAGACCATGTTTAAAAGAAACTTCACTAACACCTGCTTGAGGCTCAAACACATAGCTGAAAGAGGACAGGGAAGAATTAAGAATAAAAGGACAGGAAGTAAAGAAAAAAATTTTTGAAGAAAGGAAAAAAAAAGTGATGAGAAAGAGATTCATATCCAAGGCATCAGAGTCCTTAATTCTGTTAAAGCACTGGTAGAGCTCTGATAGGATAGTTTTAGCCCAGTATAATGGATGTATTATAAACTTAAAAGAAACAAAATATTTTTGATCAGAATATTCTATAAACTGTGTATGGTGGTGCACACCTGTATTCCCAGTGACTTGGGAGGCTGAGGCAGGAGGATTGTAAGTTCAAAGCCATCCTGGGCAACTAACTTAGTGAGATGATCAGCAACTGCATGAGACCCTTTCTCAAAATAAAAATGAAAAGACTGAGGATGTAGCTTGTGGTAAAGCACCCATACTTTCAATCCCCACTACTCAAAACAAAAAAAACATAAAACCATTTGATAACTTTGCCAGTTAAAAAAAAAAAATTTCCTCAAGGTAGACTCTAAGGGAAAGTATGGTAAGTCTCAAGAACCTCTTTAGCAAAAAAAAAGGATGAGCAATTAAATTTCTACCAACTCACCAGTAATAAACTGAATGAAATCAAATTATTGCAATCAAAATGGTGCCAACAGACAGAATCCCTTTGCAGTAATTCCCCTATGCTGTTCATTGAACACATTGTCATTCCAGTAAAAAAAATAAATAAATAAATAAACAGCATTTAGGAATATGTGCTTTCACCGTAATGAAGATAAGGAAGAACAGGATAAAGATGAAGCATTCCTAGCCCAGTGTAACATGTCTCAAGTAAAACTCATGGGCATGAGATCAAACCACGGAAGTTCTATGACTTCCTAAAAAAAAAAAAAAAGAGTTTATACCAATCTGCAAAGTACTATAGAGAAAAGCAGTTGAATTGTGTTCTCTGATCAAAACAATAAAATGCCATCAATAAACTGAGTGAGCACCAGAACTAACAACGCCCAATTTATAAGCTGTATCCAGTCTCCTCAGACTCCACAAAGATTGCCTCCCACAAGAAGCTAAGTGTGCATGTGCATTTATTGTAGACATAAGCTTATCCTCACACAAAACATTTGACAAAATTGTTCCCTCTCTAGGTCAAATGTAATTTAATCACTTATTTTAAATAGCAGGAAACTTTGATAATTAGCCCAAAATCCCATTGTTGAATCCCATGAGATGCTCTTGGCAGAGATAGAAGGGTAGTCTACAAGATAAATTGTGGGATAATATAAAAAAAATCTGAAATAGTGCCTGACAAAGTTATCTATGTGTACACACAATAATAAAGAGTTGTTTTTTTGTTTGTTTTTTGTTTTTTTGGATTAAGAGTCAAGACTTATTTGAGGAAATGTAATTTGAAAGGGAAATTTATGGACATGATTCCTGAGTTCAGTAATTGTATGTAAATCTGAAGTGGACTAAAAAGCTCCTATCCTAGGGGAAAGGTGACTGGATTGAGGATTGGGAGGCTAGAAGTTTGGTCCTGTTTTGCAACTTTTTGTAAGTAAGCACTAAGTTAAGTCATTCCACAAATATGAGCTTTAAACTCATATAGAAATTGTGAGGGTTATGTTGGATCTCTTCTGGCTAAAATTTAAAATCACATTTAAATCCGTGACTTTAATCAAGTAGCAGAATATACATATTTAATTCACCTTTTTGTACATTGTACTTTTATAATCTTAGGAGAGAGTTAAAGAGGCAGCCTAGCAGTAATGAAAGATCTGGAAATTATAAATGCAGGGACATCTGATCACTCCATATATTTTCATCATCACTCCTCCATATATTATTTCTATTTTTTTTATTCTCTGTAACCACCTCCTGATGGTTACGTTTATGTGTCAGCTTGACAGGGCTAAGAGATATCCCCACAGTTCTGAAACATTATTTCTAGGTATGGCTTATAAGGGTTTTTTTTTTTTTTTAAAGAGATTAGCATTGAGTCAGTAGACTAAATAAAAGGAGAATGACCTTTACCAATGTGGGTGAACATCACTGGATCTACCTAAGGCCCAAATAGAACCAGGCAGCAGAAAGCCAATTCTTTCTCTTTTTGAGTGTGGTCATCTATTTTCTTCTGCTCTTGGCCACAGGAGCTCTTGGTTTTTGATCTCTCAGACTCTAGGTCTTATACTTGCAGCCCCATTGGTCTCAGGCCTCCAGCCTGGAACTAGAATTTAGGCCACTAGCTCACCTGTTTTTCAGGCCTTTGATTCAGACTAAAGTACATCACCCATTTTTCCAGTTTCCAGACAGTCTATCATGGAACTTTTCACCTTCCACAATCATGTGAGCCGATCCTCAAAATAAATATACTCATATTTTCATCTCTATCTACATGTTTATCTATCCTGTTGGTTCTACTTCTCCAGAGAACTCTAATATACACTGTCATCTCACTTAAAGGCTTAATTTGCATTCTTTGTTTAGTTTTGCTTGCACCAGTGTAGTAATAAGGGATTAGAACACATCCTCTAAGGTTGTATCTATTCTGATTTACCTACTTTACCTACTTATTAGGTAAAACCCAGGGCTTAAAACTCTTTGAACCCAAATTATATTATTTGTAAAATCAAAACAATATATGGACTCCGTGGAACCACTCCATTTAAATTAGGTAATTTTTGTAATATGTTATATTAGTTAATATATTGTATTCATTAATCTCATTAACCTATGATAAATGCCTATATTCGATCTTAAGAATAAAGCTAAGTGGCCTAAATTCATAACACTGAAGTCATAGAAAATTCTTAGGATGACCACATAGCTTCACTGTCTTCAGAGGATGACTGAGGGTGGGCAAATGGGCTTTTAGGTAAGGCAGCCTTGGAGAACCAGCAGAGTTCATCTTTCCTACTGGAAATCAACTCAGTGCTAAGTTGGGAGAGGTGTCTGCTAAATAAGGGATAGTCCTTTGTATTACACAATTATTGCATTTCAGAGAAACTTTACACAGCTCAACTGAGTCAAAGTGTCACCACAAAAAAATGGTAAACTTTTGATGTAATCAGTTCAACCTACCTAAGCACTCCTATTGTTCCACTTGATTTAAAATTGATTCAATGACTAGAATAATGTTCAACTCCCAGTTTATAATTGAACTTTGATCAAAATTTTGTTTCCACCGAAAAAGTAAAAGAAGTTGGCATCCTCCATACCAAAGATTAAGGAAATCAAATCAAAAGGCCGCGTGCCAACAGCTTTCTGTATTAATCAAAATGTTTATGTCAAGAATCAGTCTTTTAGTTTTTAAGTCAGAGGAAGCACTTTTAGTTCATGTTAAAACAAGTTGAAATTAATGCAAGCATCCAAACCTATCTAAATTTCAGCATCCAAATATTCATTCTTATGACTTGCAAAAAAAAAAAAAATTAATCTCCCACATTGACTACTCTTACAGAAACACATTTCATTGAATGTACATGCATGCAATAGAAGAGCATTAAGCCACACAGGAGACCAGGAAGGTGTTCTAGTCAGCTTTGTCACTGCTATGACTAAAAGACCTAACAAGAAAAATTTTAGGAGGAAAAGTTTATTTGGTGCTTACAGTTTTAGAGGTCTCAGTCCATAAAGAGCTGGCTCCATTGCCCTGGGCACAAGGTGAGGCAGAACATCATTGTGGACGGGTGTGGCAAGAAAAACAGTTCAGGACATGGAAACAAGAAGCAGAATGAGACAAAGAATGTATCCCTTCAGCAGAAACAAAACATAAACTCCAAAGATCAGCCCTCATTGCCTTATCTCCTCCCTCACACCCTACCTACCTGCAGCTACCACCCAGTTAGTCCCTATCAGTGAATTAGTGCACTGATTAGGCTCAGGTTCTCATTACTCAAATCTTTCACCTCTAAACTTTCTTGCATGATCTTACACATGAGCTTTTTTGGGACTGCATATATCTAAACCATAACAGTGAAAAAAATGTTTAGTGGCTTTATATATAGTTTCATATATATATGGTTGTATCTCAGACATCGTGATAAGGTCACATTCTGTGCTTGTTTTGCTTAACTGCATCATTAATCTGTGTTATTATCTTTCTCACCTACTGAGGATAGGCATACCTTTTCTCTTGCTACCAAATGTCACTCTGTCACCTCTTTAACCAGGAAGTTCTAATGCTAATCATTATTTGCTAAGAGTTACTTGTTTTCATTATGTAGCTTTACATAATGTCATTTTTTATGTCACAGTTTGTTCATTCCTATGTAGAGGAAAACAAATTCTATTTAGTAGTGTACAACACTGTTGCATATTACACAAAATAGGCCAATTGTGAGTTCATTAATTGTCATAGACCTAGATAACTAGTGCTTTTTAGGCTTTGTATTATGCAGAAAGTCTTGGCAGATGTTCTATATGTGTTTAAGTATATCAGTAGTATTTGTAGAAGTGCTTGAAATTTGGGGATAGCCTAAGAATAAATTATTTTCTCATTTAGAAATACTAGATTCAACACATTTTCAGGAGGAGAATATATTTAGATGATCTGATAATTGTCTTCATGGGAAGTATTAGTTCAAAGAACCTTATCTAAATATAATCAGTAACTTGTTATCTTAATACTGGTCTTTTTGAGGAATTAAACTTACTAGTTATAAAAAACTGATAAGATCTCAGATACATAAATTCAGTTGTTTGGTGTGAGATCTGAAGAAGCTTACAAAATTCGGACATCCAAAGGAATAGGGAGAGGTGGAAAACATGCCAGCAGAGAGCTAATAGTTTGGTTACTAAGGTAACAGAATTAAATTGAATTTGGTAGAAAATGAGCAGAGAACAGTGGCCTAAAGGATGCAATGCACTTTTCCATGTGTTTGGTTTGAGTTGAAATTTTTTTGAGGTTGAACAGTATGAAGACAAGAGCTTTGTAATGTTTTCAACAATCAATAAAAAAAAAATAAATAAAATCAACTTTATCAACTCAGTATAGGGGAATAGCGTATTTTAACTGGAAGAACAAGTTGTCAAAAGGAAAAATTATGACTTTGTAAGTAACTGAAAAGCAAACCTTGACTCTATCCTTAGAGAATGCAGAAAGAGCCACACTTGCCTGCACTTCTCACAAATAAATTAAGGGGAGAATAAACTGTTAGCATCTAAAGCCAAGCATGCATTTAGCAAAAGTGACTAGCATTTATAAGTTTATAAATGTAGGTTTGCCTTGATTCTTGTTTCAAATATGACTACTATCTTTCATGTGTTTTAAGAATGGTTTTATAAATCATGTAAAAATATAAATGTTGTTTTCATCAAAATAATCTCAAAACAACCGTATTGAATGTAGATCTTTTAAAATACCTGCAAAGAGTACCTGAAGATCCTTGGTAGGTAATACTTAGGTAATAATAAAATTTACATACCATCTAGTGCTAAAATCATTTACTAGCCCACAAAACAAAACAAAAGTCTGGAGACACACAACCCTGACCATGTGTTCAATGAACCTTGTAGCCTACTGGTAGAAATTTTGTTGTAATAAAGTAATTCCATGTGTTTTAGCTGTTTCTACTAAAAATTTTAATAGGCACTTTTGTGATAGACTTTGTTGGGGGCAGTACCAGGGATTAAACTCGGGGACACTTAACCACTGAGCCACAGCTCAATCCCTGTTTTGTATTTTATTTAGAGATAGGGGTCTCATTGAATTGCTTAGTGCCTCACTTTTGCTGAGGCTGGCTTTACACTTGAGATCACCCTGCCTCAGCCTCCCAAATTTCTGGGATTATAGGTGTATGCCATCATGCCCTGCTCATAATAGACTTTTAACGTACAGACTACCTCTAACAAAGTACATAAGAATTAAATATTTTGTGAACATGAACTGATTGAATAAGATTTGTTGATCTGTAATGGTATGTAGATTAATAATCTAATCATACCATAAACTGCTAAAATGTTTAATGTATAAGTAAAACCTGGAATGATGACCACTAATTGTCTCATATCAAATAGGATAATTTTGGTTGCAAGTAACAAAACATGGTGCAAACAATTTCAAATGCAAGGAAACATTGTCTTTCAAGAGTAAGGAAATATTCCTCATCTCATTGGCCACACTTGTCACACCTTCAAAGTGTAAGCACTATCAGCATCATCAGTTTCACTAGAAACTTGTTAGGAATGCAAGATCTCCAACATCACATAATGTACTGGTCCAGAAAGTCAGGGTATGACAATCTATGCACTAAGAAGCCTTGCAGGTAATTCTGATTCAAACTCAAGTTTACAAATAGCTGTCCTGATTTAATCACAGAAGAGGGAAAAAAATGACTATGATTGTTTTAAATTATCAAAATAAATATCCTAGAGTTGAGAATAAGGGCCTTCCTGAGGAATAGATAATTGAATAAAACTAGTATTCCATTGGCAAAGAAGGTATCAGGGAATGGGAATACATAGGAGTGAGTGGATTAATACTGAGGATGCAACAAACATATTTTCATATTCCTTTCCTGCTGAGTAGTATAATTCAATAGAAAGGCCATAGCCTTTGAATCAAAACAGATTGAGTATGGAAACCTAATTCTTCCCCTCAGTGGAATAAATGGTAAGTACTTCATTTCAATGCAGTTCTGCTTCTCATGTCTGAAATTAGAATAATAGTGCTTTCTCAAAAATATTTCATGACTGGGCTATAGTAAACACTGAATAAATTATAATTTTCCATCACATTTGCATTAGACCTACCAATAAGCAAGATTAACACTTCTGTGCTTTCTGAGTCCAGTTTGGATTTATTAGCAAAAATATATCCAATCGTGTTTTTTATTGTCTTCTCATACAGCAAGAGGGCTACCTCAAAATTATTAGGCTTTATTTCAACAAATGGATTAATAAAAAAAAAAAAAAACCTAAGTCACTGAAAGGATTAGAAACTAGATTTTAATAGACCTGCCTGAATATTTGAGACAGGAATGACTATTTTTGTTTGATAAAATTTAGATTATTTCCCAAGATTCCATCAAGAAGACCAGTTTGTAGAGTCACCAGACATAGCAAATTAAAATAAATGTAGGTCACAGTTAATTTTTAAATTCAGAAAAGCAGAAAAAAAATTTTAGTGTATCTCAAATACTAGATGGAAAGTATGCATATTAAAAAGTTTTACTGTTTATGTAGAATTCAAAGTTAACTGATTCCTATACTTTATCATGGAACCCCATTAATATATTCTATTATATGATCCCACTACTGAGATAAACTTTGGAAATCAGCTGGGAAGATTTATAAGGAAGCTTAATTTTCCCACAATAATAATAACAAATAACGTTAATGTTTTCAGGCTCAATTTCCTCAGGTGTGAAGTTACACTATTGGACTAAAGGTCATATGAAGTTGTTTCTTATTCTATAATTGTGACCCTGTCAGTGTGGGAAGACTTATAGCATTTGGGGAATGATTAGGAATATTTCAATTTTTGTTCATGTAACAAATTTGTTATTTTCTTGTACATTGTTTACATTTGCCAATCCCTGGCAAAGTAATGTAAGGAATATCATGTTTATGTACAAAACCTGATTAAACAAAGTCTGTGGTTAAATACAAGTCATTAAATAAAACTGAGAAGCAAACAGATACAGTTGATTTCAATTTATAATATTCCACTTAAGAAAGCAGATTAACTAAACAGAGATAGCAATGGGAGAAAATTAAGGTACAAAATTCTAAAGTACATTTATTTAAAGATATATAAAATTGCATTTTTTAAGGTCAAATACCCAACATCAGAAATTTCATATGGTTCAACCTCAAATGCTCAGGAAGTGGAAACTGGTTCCTTAAATTTCATTTTACTTCAGCTTTATGATTTATGACTTCATATTTAAAGGCTTTATTCCAGTAAACTGTAATTTCAAAAATTAGGAACAATCAGAATGTGTCCCAAAGGACAATAGCTAAGTATAGTTTCTATATGCTATGGAATATTACTTAGCATTTAAATTGATATATATGTAATTATTTGTAACACTTTTAATAAAAGGTTAATAAAAATAAGAAGCAAAACTATAAGTATAGTATATTCTTAACGACTATATAAATTCTCAGAAAGTGTCTCAGTAAATATATCAGCACAGTATGAATGGATTTTATGTGTAATTTTCCACATGAATTTAATTTTCTACCATAAATATCTATTTTTATATGATTATTATTATTTTTAAACTTATGGTTCTTCTTTCCAATGGAAGATGGACAGAACTGAGTGTCAGTTCCACATTAAGAAGTTTGTACATTTTTATATCTCATATGCATTTGGCTCTTGCCATGAAGAAAGAATACTCAAGTCAGGAGCTATGCCTTCGGCCGCTTCATGCGTGGAAAGAATATGCCAAGAAAATCTGAACTTGACTAACAGCATCAAACAGATTCATCTCAGCTCACTTGAAGAGTCATCAGTGAAAAACAAATATTTCTTGCTGCAAGTCACCACTAAGGGCTGAAAAGTGGATCTTATAATCAGATAGCAAGGGACATGCATATGAAGCTTGTTTTGAATTCAAAACTGTTGTGCATTTTGTATTTCCAAGAACTTATTTTGTGATTTAAATAGTATCATTTGGGCGTCTCTCTTTCTCCAGCTCTTCAAAGCTGCATTTTCTTTGTGAGTGTTATGGTAACCTTCAGCAGCACATGTACCCCCATCCAAAATGTTGTTCCAGCATTGAGACCCATGATGCCACACATGCTAAGACAATAGGAAAAGTTAAATTAATTCTATAATGGAAGTGTCAGAGATGATCCGGGAAAAATTTCTTAAACATGTTCAAAATGGCTTGAGAGAACAAGGAAAGAATGGACTGGGTTTTAATTGTGGTTGGGAGTGGGGTTGGCTTGAAAGTCCCCACGGGTGAATAGGTTCTCACACTGTTTGATGCCAAAGGAAGGAGCGCCCAGACTTTCTCATCAGCTTGCCAAGATGCAGTCCATTGGCTGTCCTGGCAAAAGGAAGATGAGTGAGAATTAAAAACCGTCAGTGATCAAACATCAAAAAGAGGCCTGGAGCTGGCATGTAGCAAGGTCTGGAGAGACATTAGAGACAGATGGAAGAGAAATCTTTCATACTGTCTTCATACTACAAATTGTTATTTTACTTAGTTAATATTAGCATTAGCTAAGACTAGGCCTCCCCCTCTACCTCTTTAAAACTAATCAATAAACCAGTTTTAGGAAAAAAGAAAGAAAAAATAGAAGGGAGTGGAGAGAAGGAAACTAACAGTTCCGGAGCTTGTAATGCATTCCAATTGCTGCAACATATGTGCTGGGAAATTTGTTGAGATAGTTGTGTTTTGTTCTAAATTAATTTGTATATTTTTCTGTTCTCTCTACACTAACTTGGTAACCAAGGAAGGCTTTGTCATTCCTTTGCCCAAGAGAAGGATTTATGTGGAAAGTTTCAAAGGCAGAGTAGACTAGAAACAAAGTTCCCTTTTCTTTTAAAGGCCTACATTATGAACATCCTGCTAAATCCTACTGTTTTAGTCAGCTTTTTGTTGTCGTTGTTGTTGCTCTGATCAAAAGACCCAACAGGAAAAATTTTAGAGGAGGACAAATTTATTTGGGAACTCATGGTTTCAGAAGTCTCAGTCCATAGATGGCTGACTTCATTTCTCAGGGCCTGAGGTGAGGCAGAAAATCAGGGCAGAAGAGTATGGTGTAGGAAAGCATCAGGGAACATGGTGCCAGGTAGAGGAAGGAAGAGGAGGGGTAGAGAGAGGAGAAGGGGGGAGGGGGAGAGGGAGAGAGTCCACTTGTCTGATATAAATTATAAACCCTAGAGGCATGCCCCCACCTGGAGACCCACCTTCTCCAACCGTACCCTACCTGCCTATAGTTACCACTCAGTTATATCAGAGGATGAAAGCACTGATTGGGTTAAGGCTCTCACAACCCAATCATTTCACCTCTAAGCCTTCTTGCATTGTCTTACACATGAGCTTCTGTGGGACACCTCACATCTAAACCCTAACACACATCTAAAAGACAGGGACAAGGTGAGGTGAAAGCTTGAGGAAGTGCTGCATGTCAGAGAGAGACAAGAAGGTCCTTCTGGGAACTGGAAGTAGAAAAGAATTATAACTCCAAACCTCACCCCCTTTTAATTCCCAAAGAGGGTGGCAGGTCTTAAGGGGAACCTGGTTAAGTCTTGCAAGTTACAAGACTGGTCTGTGCGCTTAGGCCTCAGCAAATATACCCTTGAGCCAGGCATGGTGGCACACACCTATAATCCCAGTGACTTCAGAGGCTAAGGGCAGGAGGTTCGCAATTTCAAGGCTAGCCTCAGCAACTTAGTGAGACTCTAAGTAATATAGTGAGACCCTGTCTCAAAGTAAAATTAATATGGTTTATAGCTCAGTGGTTAAGCACCCCTGGGTTAAATCCCAGGTTAAAAAAGAAAAAAACAAAAACATACCCTTGAGTACATTTAAGTCATTTAACAGGAGGAAAACTGCAATGTCAAAGAATGGAAATATTAGCAATGACCAATGTATATGAATATCAGAAAGCCTTACTTTAGATGTTACATCCTATTTATGATCCTGAGAACTAAGGCTAGCCTCAGCAACTTAGTGAGACCCTAAGTAATATAGTGAGACCCTGTCTCAAAGTAAAAATTAATAGGATTTATAGCTCAGTGGTTAAGCACCCCTGGGTTAAATCCCAGGTTAAAAAAGAAAAAAACAAAAACATACCCTTGAGTACATTTAAGTCATTTAACAGGAGGAAAACTGCAATGTCAAAGAATGGAAATATTAGCAATGACCAATGTATATGGATAGCAGAAAGCCTTACTTTAGATGTTACATCCTATTTATGATCCTGAGAACTAACTGTTCCAGAGTGGAAATATGGGGAGAACTAATAATTTCAATGACGGAGCTGTTGGTATACCCAATATGATGGGAACATAGTCATATTTCATTTGAATTTAAAAAAGAAGGCATGTAATATTTTTTTCTACATTAAATTTGAATAGAAAAATTCACTTGTTCTAGGTTATTTGACTAGTAGGCTTGACAAAGGAAGAATGTTGACTTTGTTGTTGTTTTCTTTTCCTTTGTTTTTGTTTTTGTTTGCTTGCTTGTTTTTTGTTTTGGTATCAGGGATTGAACCCAGAGGTGCTTAACCACTAAGCCACATCTGAAGCCCTTTTCGTTTTATATTTTAAGACAGGCTCTCACTAAATTGCTTAGGACCCTGTTAGGTTGCTAAGGCTGACCCTAAACTTGTGATTCTTTTGCCACAGACTCCCCAGTTACTGGGAAAACAGGCATATGTGACTGTACCCACCTGGTGCTGACTTCTTAAAGTGCTCCACCATCAGTCCAGCAAACAATTAGCACAAAGAAAATACACAAGATAATGTGAGTAGATGGACATTCTCCTCAATATGTCCTTGTTCTCTCAGGGGGGTGTGGTCAAAGTCACTGGAGGTGCAAACAGTGCAGAGAGAGAAGTTTACCAGCTTAGAAATCCTGCAACACTGTCTTTTATATCATAAGCTGATGGAGAAACTGAGTCAACATAGGCTGCTATAGCAAAATATGCTGGGTAGCTTAAACAACAGAAATGTGTTTTCTCATTTTTGAGGAAGACTGGGGAGTACATGATCAAAGTGTCGTTCAGTTCCTGGTGAAAACATTGTTTCTGGTTTGCAGATGACAGTCTCTCACTGTGCTCATATTGCAGGAACGAGCTCTGGTGCCGCTCCTCTTCTCATATGGACCTGGGTCCTATCAGATTAATATTCTACCCTTGTAACACTTCGCCTTCATGACCACTTCACAGATTTTTTTCCTACATACAGTTACATAGGGAGTTAGAGATTCACTTCAACATTTAAGTTTTTTTTTTTTGGGGGGGGGGGCTGGGCAGAGCATTCAATCCATAAAAGAGGCCAAAGATGCTAAAGGATTTGCATATCACTATCAACAAAATATGCAAGATTTACTACAGTTGAATACTTCCATGGGCTGTCATAAATTTTAATCCAGGTTCATACATGTGATCTTGAATAATAGATGTTCTTCTTTTATAAGACTGAAGAGTATTCTATAAGTATATATGTGTCACATTTTCTTCATCTGTTCATTCATTGTTTGACACTTAGGTTGGTTTCCATGGTTTGGTTAATGTGAATAGTGCTGCAATGAACTGGGAAGTGTAGGTGTCTCTCAACACACGACTTAATACCTTTTCAATATATACCCTGTAATAGGATTGTCGGATATGGTAGTTGTATTTAGACCTTAAGAGAAATATCCATATTGGTTACTACAATGGATATAATAATTTGCACACCCATCAACACTGCACAAGAGTTTCCATTGCTCTATGTCCTTGTCAACCCTTGTTTTCTTTCATTTACTTTTTATTACAGCCATTCTAACAAGTGTGAGGTAGTATCTCATAGTAGTTTTTGATTTGCATTTCCCTGATGATTAGTGATGTTGAACATTATTTCAGATACCTGTTGGCCACTTTTAAGTCTTCCCTTGAGAAAAGTTTATTGTTTGATGTAATCCTGTGTGTCTGTTTTTGCTATTGTTTCCTGTACTTTGGAGATCACTTGCACAACATCATTATATAGATCGCCATTGCTTTCTGCCTCTGTTTTTTTTCTAGTACTTTTATACTTTCAGGTCTTGCATTCAAGTCTTTAATCAACATTAGGTCTATTTCTCAATATGTTGGGAGATAAAGGTCTGATTTTATTCTCTACATGTGGATGGTCAATTTTCCCAACACTGTTTACTGAAGAGATTGACCATTCTCTATGGTGTGGTTTTGACACCTTTGTCAAAAATCAATGGACCATGAATGTGTAAGTTTATTTTTGTGCTTTCCTTTTTGTTCTGTTTGTCTATGTGTCTGTTTTTATGCCAGAACCATGTATTTTTAAATTAAATTTATTTTTTGACCTATATATAAAACAAAACAATTGTATATATTTATGGGGTACTATGTGATATTATAATGTATGTTTTGATTGCTACAGCTTTGTAGTATCCAGTCATGAGTTGTTTTTGAAGGGAGCTTATTGTAAGAACTACGTCCTCAGGTGATTTTATCATTATGCCAACCATGGAGTATACTTACACAAACTAAGACTATTAAAAGGTCATTAGTAGGCTGCGGCTGTGGTTCTGCAGTAGAGCGCTTGCCTAGCACACGCAAGTCTCTGGGTTCGATCCTCAATGTCACATTAAAATAAATGAAAATAAAAGGTATTGTGTCCAACTACAACTAAAAATATATTTTTTTTTAAAGAAAGGTCATTACATTATACAATCTTATGAGACCACCCTCATATAGGTAGTCTGTGATTGTGAATTAGGAATCTTTTCTTTTTTTTCATATAATTTATTTTTAGTTTATAGAAATGCCACAGATTTTTTTTTTTTTTAATCTAGGATTGAACTCTAGGTGCTTTACCACTGAGATACTTCCCTAGTTCTCTTTATTTTTTAATTTTGAACTTCATGGCCCACTCAGGAAATTGTACTGTGGGAGGATTTATAGCTAGTCTTATTTCTGACATTGGGTACTGCTCATTTTCATGACACTATAAACAGTGTGGGAATTGCTAGGATCTGAATCAGACACAATGGGTCATGAGTGGATAAATTTTGCATTTCTTACTGAAAATACAAAAAATTGTACACAAACATGATTAACTCAGGCAAAGAGGCTTATAAATTTCTATATGTCATGTTTTCCTTGTTCAACCAAGTATGACAAACTGACACACCAGTCAAAGGGATGACTGTGAGTAAGCTGTTAAGTACTCCTGTTCTCCTTCCTCTCTTCCTCTCTCCCGCTCCCGCTACCACCCACTACCTTCTTCTGCCTGTCTACAACATACAGCATCATCTAGGCATCTATTGTTTCAGGAAATCAGGAAGGCCATGCAGCAATTAAGAATTGAAAAGCTGATTCACTTGTAAACTTCTTTGGGCCAATGTTTTCATTAAAATTACTGATAAAATAGATGTTTTAAATATTTAGCTCATATTGACTTGATTCTTTTTTTTTTTTCTGCCTTATTACTGCCTGGCCTTGTGTGAATCTGGAATCTAGACCCACCTTTATAAAAAGTATGATTTTCTTTAAGGGAAAAACAGAAGCCTAAGTACTTTTACCTTATTGTAGTAATTAGTAAATAGATAAACCTGTTTTTCCTCATGATACCCTGATCCTTTTCTGTATTTTATTTGCTCATCAATAGCACCTGACAAAATACAACTTTATTTGTGGATTTATTCTTAATTAATTTGATAAATCACATGTCATCTTTCACTGTTGTGAAATGATATATTACTAACTTGTTTTTTTTCTTTAAAATGCATTACGAGGTCATGGCAGGTCACAAGGACTCTTTGACATAGTTTCTCAAAAATTTTTTAAAATAACATGTCTAGTGTAAAGTGGCAATTTAATTCTCTGTCTTTTTCTTTTTTTACAAGTTTTTTTTTTCAAACTGTAACAGCAGTGAGAATTATCTACAAGATTGTTAAAATGCTCTACCTCTTGAGGTTCTCATTAGGAGATTTGGTATGGGGACTGAGATTAAGCATTTCTCACATCTTCCCAGGTGATGCTGATGGAGTTCCTACCCTGGTACAGTTCTGCTTTCAGTCTTCTGAAAGCATCACTCAGATGTCTTTTTTTTTTTTTTAAATGTGTTTTCATTAATTACATACAAAGGGAGAATGCATTTTGACACATCATACATAAATAGAGCATAACTTCTCATTCTTCTGGTTGTTCATGATGTAAAAGCACACCAATCATGTCAACACATAGGTACATAGTGTCATAAAGCCGGATTCATTTTAGTATCCTTCCTGCCCCCATTCTACTATTCCTTCCCTCCCCTCTGCCTGTCCAAACTACATCTATTTTTCCCTACCCCCTCTCTCCTTATGAATTAGCATCTTCATATCTGAGAAAACATTGACCCTTTGGTTTGGGGGAATTGGCTTACTCCACTTAGCATGATATTCTCCTGCTCCATCCATTTACTGGCAAATGCCATAATTTCATTCTTCTTTAAGGCTGAGTAACATTCCATTGTGTATATATACCACATTTTCTTTACCCATTCACCTGTTGAAGGGCATCTAGATTCATTCCATAGTTTGGCTATTGTGAATTGAGCGGCTATAAATACCGATGTGGTTGCATCCCTGTAGTAAGCTGATTTTAAGTCCTTTGGGTATAATCTGATAGCTGGGATAGCTGGCTCAAATGGTGGCTCCATTCCAAGTTTTCTGAGGAAACTTCATACTGCTTTCCATAATGGTTGCATCAATTTGCAGTCCTACCAGCAATGTATGTGTGACCCCACATTCTCATCAACACTTATTATTCCTTGTATTCTTGATAATTGCCATTCTGACAGGAGTGAAATGAAATCTTAGAGTAGTTTTGATTTGCATTTCTCTAATCACTAGAGATGTTGAACTTTTTTTTATATATTTGTTAGTCAACTATATTTCTTATTCTGTGAAGTGTCTGTTTATTTCCTTAGCCCATTTACTGATTGGGTAATTTTTATTTATTTATTTATTTATTTTTGGTGTTGAGTTTTTTGAGTTCTTTATGTATCCGGAAGATTAATGCTCTATCTGAGGTGCATGTGGTAAAGATTTTCTTCCATTATGTAGGCTCTTTCTTCATGTTACTGGGTGTTTTCTTTGCTGAGAAGAAGCTTTTTAGTTTGAATCTCTTCAACTTATTGATTCTTGATTTACTTCTTGCACTTTAGGAGTCTTGTTAAAGAAGTCAGTTCCTAAGCCAGCACGGTGGCGATTAGGGCCTACTTTTTCTTCTATTAGACCCAGGTCTCTGTTCCAGTACCTGAGTCCTTGATCCACTTTGAGTTGAGTTTTGTGCAGGGTGAGAGATAGGGGTTTAATTTCATTTTGTTACATATGGATTTTCAGTTTTCCTAGCACCATTTGTTGAAGAGAATGTCTTTTCTCCAATGTCCTTTTAAATACATACAATAAATGCACAATGAAACCTATCCTGGAACATAATAAAATGCATGTTTTGTCATTTTGCTCACATCATTAAATCTGCTGAGTTAAATCAACATTTAGGAAATGGTAGTATTGTGATTTTTGCCAA
The DNA here is from genome assembly GCF_048772815.1 of Callospermophilus lateralis. Lineage (NCBI taxonomy): Eukaryota > Metazoa > Chordata > Mammalia > Rodentia > Sciuridae > Callospermophilus > Callospermophilus lateralis. The sequence continues at coordinate 81,117,675 of NC_135313.1, read as the reverse complement.
ATCTATCACACAATGATAAATTCTCATTGTAATCATGCACCCTAACTCAAAATTAGGCATTTGTATCAGAGACAGGCAATGACTCTTGCAGGAAACAAACCACTGTAGAGTTCTCTGTGAATTACAATATACATGTATTTGTGAATTCTCTTAATTAGCTGACAGAAAATATAAAAGATAGTTGCCCCCACAGTTCCAGTGACCCAGTTCCTCCTGACATGTTAAGATTGAATTGTAAGTTTGTGAACAGGCATTTATGAGATACATGACAGCAAGAATAAAAAATAAATGAAATGTGGAACATAAATTATCTATGTGCCATTTGAGGGCATGAACATTTCAGGGAGATGGACCAGAGGAGCCGTGGCTTTAGAGAATAGCTCAGTATTCAAGAAAAGGGTGATGGAAAATTATAAATTCTGCCCTTTTTTGAGCTAGGAAGAGAATGAATTTGAGGTTTCTGAATGATCTGAGAGAGGGCTATCTAATGTTAGCAAAAGAGACATAACTTTTGCTTTATATTTATAGCAAAAGAGCATAATGTAGACAGAGAAAAGTTTATTATTAGCAATATTTAAGAAAACCCTATGCTAAGTACACTTATTGATAATTCTAACATTTTGGAGGAAATTGTATCAATATAAATGTATAAATTATTTTGCAGTTTCCTAATGTGGTTTGATGCCTGTGCTAGTGGGGAAACAGGAGGAGTGCCAGTTTCTTGTTTGCCTGTTTTTGCAGTATTATAATACGTTCAGATTGCATTCCCTTTGTTGCAGTCATTTTAAGCTCTCCATTCAAACTGTAGTTGGAAGTTATCTCTTTGTTCCCCATTTTTCTTGACACTCTTGGTGAGCACCTCATTTTGGGGGTAATGGTGAGTTCTAATCCCACATACTCTTGAGCATCTTTTAATATTGTGTCCTCATTACCTAGCATCCAGGCTTATGTATAGCAAGTGCTTAATAATAAATATTTTTAACTAGTGTGTGACAGAGAAAGGAGAAACACGTTTCATACAAAAACATGTTAAGAGACAGAGAAAGCTTCATTTCAGATAGGGATTGAATTTACTGCATTTCTTCATTTAAACATAAAGACTTTAATTACAATACCTTTCTGTAATAGTCACAAAAGAGTATTTTTCTCTGAAACTCCATCCCATGCCAATAGGATGATGACTCATACTCTGCTAGAAACCTGACACATCGCATTACTTTCACTTATTTTCATAGCACTCAAATTGTCTCACATCTGATAAGTTGGCAATAGAGCTCCCTGGAGATGAACTAAAATAATTCAGGAGGAACAAGTGTCTTTAAACCTAAAAACTTTTCAGGCAATATCTATTTTGAATGCCATAGACAGAGGGTAATAAGTTGCATTAATTGGTCTCTTTTACTAGTGTTTTACTAGTATATCAAGATATAAGCACATCTATAATTCTTATGTTTCATAAAAGCATTAATTTTAGTTAAGAAAATTATTGAAGATATTAGTTTTAGCAATAGAAAATGTCTAATATTTCACATTCCACCCCCAACTTCACAACCTAGGGAACTTTCCTAAAATATAGAAGTATTAAAGAATAGCTAAAATTCCATTTAAAAGATAGCAATGGAGTGAATGAATTCAAAGAGCAATGTAGTCAAATCAAGCAAAAGTACTTGTTTCAAAAGGCAAAAAAAAAAAAAAATGACTCATAAACATGTTCTTTTTTCTGACACTATGAATGACCGGGTTTACAAATTTATTGTATGATCTCCAGTCAAAATAGTTAATGAAAATTATTTTTCATTCAAGTTAATTTGGATATAACAGATTTAAAATCCTCCAAAATCATTTTGTGATAATTTTGTAGGTAACATCCTGCCACTTTTCTTACTTTTTAACTTCATGCACAAAATGTCAGATAGCTACAGGTATCCCTTAGAAATCTTAACAAAGCCCATTTCCTTCTATTTCTTCTCTGTGCTTAGATATTTTCCATTTTTAGCATGTCCATGGACACACACAAAGCATCTAATGGGACATGAGGTTCTAAATTCAATTTATTTTTCATTTGGAATAAAATAAAAAAGGTTTTGAAAGGTTTTGTACTTTCCATTTTCATGCTATGCATAAAACATAAACCAAACTTATGAATACCAAATTGCTGGTGTAAAAAGGAACTTTGAATTGTGCTGAATGGAGTGAGGGGAGGGGAGGGTTATGGGAGTGGGATGGATGATGGAATGAGATGGACATTATTACTATATATATATATATATATATATATATATATATATATATATATATTTACACTACCAGTGCAGCTCTGCACCATGTACAGCCAGAGGAAAGAGAAATTGTGCTCCATTTGTGAACAATGTGTCAAAATGCATTATACTGTCATGTGTAAATAATTATAACAAATTTTTTAAAAAGGTGAATAATTTTTAAAAAATGTGGCTATAAACAGATTTTCCTTATGGATAGCAACTCTATCAGGTTGAATGTAGGGGGTGCACATGAGAATACCAAGTTCCTTGGCATCTGGTGCTGAACTGGTATAGGAATAAGGCTTAAAAGAAAATATGAACAAAATTTGTACCCAAGGACTTCTAAGTATTCTGAAATGTAAAGACTGGTAAAAGATTACCAAGGGGTTCATTCAAGAAAATCTTGTTTTTTAACTCCACCACTTGCATGTAATAACTGATCCTAAAAGAGTACTCAACTGTGGCACATATTAGATTTCTAGAGTCTTCTTTTATTACCTTGAACATTGCTAACGCTTCCAGATCCAATCTTGCAAATACCCTGAAATGTTGAACAACACTGTGAGTCAGCCGAGAAAGACATAGTTCATAAAAGAGGTTAAACCACAATAACCTCTGAGCTATGCTAAGAGGGGAAAAAAAGGAGATGTTAAATTTAAAGGCATTCTTTGTTCTTGAAGATGGAGATATGCTGTAATATCGACAACACACATACCATATGTTCCAAGTTTTACCATCACATAAGGTGATAGATAGATCGGTGCAGAGTCATTTTTTTTAGACTTTCAATCTTCATCAGCTTAACTGAGTAAATATGTTTTCTGAGTAAATATTGTGTTTCTCTTACAGAGATCATTAATAAAAAAGACCATACTTTTTAGTCAAGGCATTTTTTAAATAGCAGAATCAGACACACATACACATGTACACATTGGAAGAAAAAAGAATGAGTCCTTTAGTAAGGGAGATATGAAAATGTGAGAAAAGTCCTACCCTATTAATTCCTAGTGACAGTGGTGTGATCTTAGAAGCTCTCTAATTTTATCCTGGAAGACATTTCAGAGAGTTGAAAAAACTATTTTTCCCAACCAAAAAAAAAAAAAAAAAAAAGGCAGGGGGTGTTTTAGTAAAGTATGTGTAATATTAAAAACCATTTAAGAAAACAACCTGATAGATCATCATTTCAACTGTCATGTGTGTGGCAAAAATCTCTCTTCATTAAAGTGAAACTCCTGTAAACCCCTGTGGGGTGTACCTGAGCACTGAGGCAAGGTGTCTAATCCACACAGAGAGCGCAAGGGCCGTGGTGTCTGTAGAAAAGGAGGCTAAGGGTGGGTGTCCAGGCAGACAGAATCCAAGGCAAAAGGAACTTGGTGCCTACAATGCCATATGATCAGAGATGCCCATAGTAAGTCCCTGGGTCAGCAGCATTAACACTGCCTGTGTATTTGGCAGAATAATGTCTACATCCCTCTCCCTGAAACTTGTGAACATGTAACCTTACATGGCAAAAGGGATTTTGCAGATGTGATTAAAAGACAAAAAACCCAATCAATAAATGGGCAAATGAACTGAACAGGCATTTCACAGAAGAAGAAATACAAATGGTTGAAAAATATATGAAAAATGTTCAACATCTCTAGCAATTGGAGAAATGCAAATTAAAACTACACTGAAATTCCATCTTACTCCAGTCAGAATGACAATTACTAAGAATACCACTAACAGTAAATGTTTGCAAGGATATGGGGAGAAAGGTACACTCATACATTGCTGGTAGGACTGCAAATTGTGCAACCACTCTGGAAAGCAGTAAGGAGATTCCTCAGAAAACTTGGAATAAACAACCATCTGACCCAATTATTCCACTCCTTGGCTTATACCCAAAGATTTAAAATCAGCATACCACAGTGACACAGTCACGTCCATGTTTATAGCAGTTAATCCACAATAGCCAAATCATGGAACCAACCTATGTGCTCTTCAACAGAGGAATGGATGAAGAAACTGTGGTATATATGCACAATGGAATATTACTCAGCCATAAAGAAAAATGAAATTATGGCATTTGACAGTAAATGTATGGAACTAAAGAATATCATGCTAAGTGAAAAAAAGCCAGTCCCCAAACACCAAAGGCCAAATGTTATCTCTAATATGTGGATGTTAACCCATAACAAGGGAGGGTAGAGAGGGAAAGTATAGAAGTTCATTGGATTAGACAAAGGAGAATGAAGGGAAGGGAGGGAGATGGTAATAGGAAAGACAGTATAATGAATCAGATATAACTTCCTTATTCTCATATATGAATACAAAACCAGTGTAACTCTGCATCATGTTCAACCACAAGAATGGGATCAAAACTGTAATGGGTTGCACCCCAAGTATGTATAATATGTCAAAACACACCTATCACATGTTTATAAAAATAACAAATTAAAAAGAAGGGGAAAAAAAGAGTGTTGGATTTTTGTAATGGGCTCAATACACAAGATTACAAGATCTTTGTTCTTTTTGATTTTGCACTGGGAAAAGAACCCAAGGTTATTTTACCATTGAGCTATACCCCCAACCCTTTTTTATTTTGACACAAGGTCTTGCTAAGATGTTTAGGGTCTCAATAAATCACTGAGACTGTTCTCAAACCTGTGATTCTGCTGCCTCAGCCTCCCAGTTGCTGGGATTACAGGCATGAGTCAACATACCTGGTAAAAGGGTCTTTATATGTGAAACAGAGAGGCAGGGGTCAAATCACAAAGAGACTTGAAGATTCTTCACTTCTGGTTCTGAAAATGGAAAAAGAAGTCACAAGCCAATGAAAGAAGATATCTTTTAGGAGGAGGAAAAGGTAGGAAATGAAGCCTCCAAATGCCTCCAGAGGAATTCACCCTGATTTTAGGACAAACTGACCTATTTCTATTTTCTGATTTTCAGAATTGCATGGTTGTGTTGTCTAATGCCGTGACATTTGTGGCAATTTGTTATAGCAGCCAGAGGAAGCTAACATACCCTGGGAATTTTTTCAAAACATGAATTCACAGAAACCAAACAAGACTTACTGAATCAAAAAGGTAGAATAAGATTCAACAAGCTATTTTAGTAAGCCCTTTGGGTGATTTTGTTGCACATTGAATTTTGAAACCTACTACTCTATCTCAATTCTTATATATTGAGCTTTGCTTAAATATACAATAGATAATATGTTCATATCACCCTAAGAAATTAATCACAAAATGACTTGTGAAATTAAGATTAAGGGATCTGTAAAAATTATCTATTGCTGTGTAACAAATATTTGCTCTAACATATTTCTTTCCCAGTTTCTCTGGCTCAGGAGTTTGAGCACAGCTGAACTGTCTCTTTTACTGCAGAGTCTCTCACAAGACTTCCATGGGGGTGCCACAACCAGTACTGCAGCTTAGCTGAAGGCTCAGGTGGGGAAGTATCTACCTCTAAGTTTCATTTACATGAGGTTAGCAGAATTCTATATTTTGGAGGCTCTGGGAGAAAAGGCTTCTGTTCTTAATAGGCTCTCTGTCAGAAACCTTATTTTCTCGCCATATAAACCTCCCCAAAATGGAGTTTCTCCTAGAAAGCCGACAGTAAGAAATTTTTGGAGACTATCAGGCTATTGACCATAGATTTAGCTATATAGATGGAAATGATGGAAATTGTTGTCCAGTAACCTAATCAAAGAAGTAAAGCTCCACCAACTTTGCTCTGTTGTATTGGTTAGAATCCAGTCAGTGGTTTAGCCCACATTTAAGGGGAAAGAAATACACAAGGAGAAAATACCAGGAGCTGGATATCATTGGAGGCTGTCAGAGAGTCTGCTTGTCACGAGCCTCAAAACAGTAGGAAGACATCTCAATAGAATATTGAAAGATTTTCATTAGTATTCTCAACATTATCAACTTTTTTTCTGATTCATAATTCCTTTAGAAAAATTCATGTCAATAAGATTCCTACTACTCTATTCCTATCCCCCTTTCCTTAGACGATTTCTCCTTAATTTATACTGGGACAACATGCAGCAAGACACTGTGTTATGACATTCAACACACTGTCTGTTATGTGTCTTGGACATATAATCTCTTACGTTAAATATATCACTAATAAATTCAATAATTACAGTGACTAGTAATTAAACAATTCTTGTGAAAAAGCATCTTATGAGTTGAAACTTTATTAAAATAAACTCAGCAAAAAAAGTTATTCAGAAATACTTTCTGGTGATTTACTTCATGTGATTTATAATCACAAGAAAGCAGCAATAAATGATTGAAATCAAATCCTTCATCTCTGAAAAGATATAATCATTTCAGTCATTGAGGCTAAAAATGTGTCAAATGAATGTATATCTTCACCTTAGAAATTCTTTTCTGTTCTCAGACCTATATACTAAAAGGACTTTTCAAGGGTGGAGAGTAGAATAATTTATCTTATACGTTAACTAGTGGAGAACTTATTCATCCTCTATATAAAGTTTTTGAGATTAAGTAAAATACAGATATTCAAGATGGAAATTGAAGGTTGTGGGCATTAATCAGTAAAAAGAAAAAAAAGGGAGGGATAACTCCTACTTTTGTGAGTTATTGAGCTCCCTAACACCCATGGTGAGTCCATCAAGCTTTCTTAACTTGTTTAAGTCTCCAGTAGTTATTATTATGCCTATAACACTATTTGATGATTTCTTTGTGGCATTGGAGGGTAAAAGGGGGACATCGAATTATCCTTGAAGACTCCTAGATCTCCCAATGTGCATTGATTTGTAGTCACTAGACAATTGTCTAGACCTTGTCAATCAGAGCATAAGTTCCGTGGTGTTCTCCATCAGCCCTCCTACTTAGGCCACATTTAGAAATCAGGACAAAAGGATAGCCTACACAGATGCCATCGAAGGACTTAGATCCTGAACTATAAAAAGTGGAAGAGAGAAGGGCAGCCCCTTCCCCCCAGCTGTACAGAGCAAGATGGACAACACAGTTGGGGAGTGATCTCAGTGAAAAGACATTTTCTGTAGATATATTTCATACTATTAAATAGTGGAGCAAAGTTGCCTCTTCCGCTTGGTCAATATTCCTTCTCAGATGCTGTTTTGTATACAGAATGATTAAGAACCAGGACAATCCCCCAAACACATTTTATCCCCTTGGGATATTTTCAAAATATTGCTTCAATGGGCAGTATAACTCTACATAGATAAACAAGAAATATTAGGGAATTCTGTTTTAATAAAAAAAATGAGGTGTGAACCCTTGGAATAGAGATATAAAATGGATTAGTGGGTTAGTATATATATTTTAGTAAGGTATTAAACAACCAATTTAACCTCATCAAGAGAAAATATAAGGTTTCTATAAATGAATAAATGCCTTTAAAACTCTTGAGCTGGGCATAGTAGTGCACACCTGTAATCCCAGTGGCTTGGGAGACTAAGATAGGAGGATTGCAAGTTCAAGGCTAGTGAGGCCCTAAACAAATGAGTCAGATCCTGTCTCAAAATAAAAATGGCTATAGATGTAGCTTAGTGATAAATTCCCCTTGGGTTAAATTCCTAGTACACACCCCCCAAAAAAATAAACTCTTGAAAAAATATTACATTACTTTAATATTAGGTTAGTAGGGAAATTAATTTATGACATGACTCTTCTAGTTGTAGCTTACAACTCAATCATCATAGGACAATCTTTACGATGAAGACCAAACTATAGAGTGGTAGTTTTTATTTAAATATTTCAAGTCAAATGAAATACAAATGACATCTATAAGAAAAACTCTACCTTGTGCTTTAATTTAGATAACAAAAAAAGAGAAAGTTAAAATGATTCCAACATTTTGCAATTAAACAAGAAACTTTAAAGCTTTGAGTTGTTGGAAAGGAAATACAAGTATATTTATATTCTGTAATATTGCCACTCTTTTTCAGTAACAAGGCATGTAGAACAAGTCAGTTTTCCACAAATAGAAATAAAAGTTAAATTGTGTAACACGGCTTTCACGACTAGACTGCTAGTATGAAAGCAAAGGCAATACACACTTTGCTTTTTCCAGAAAAGGTTATTAGAGACCTTCAGGTGAAGATACAAGAGCAAAATGCTACAACACAAAAGACTAAAATGCACACAGAGCAGCTGTTGTAGAGTCTCCATCCAGAAGGTATATTTTCTCCAATTCTGTTTTCCTGTTATTTCTCTGAAATCCTGTATCAGTTTTCATTGGCTTATTCCATGGTAGCAAGTGACTCAGTCTCAGTAGCTTGCTCCAAGTCAATTTCATTTCTAATTTTTCTCTCCCTGCTGTGTGTTGCCCCAGTTGTACTTCATCTTCTCTTCCCTCCAGATCCAGGTGAAAGAAATACTCCTTGTCTGGATATTGCCCTTCTGTTCCAAATAGGAAAGAGCCAATACAGCTCCTCATAATGGTTCTTGAGACTCTGTTTGAAGGCAGCACACATCACTTTCAAAGCCAGTCAGCTAACCAAGCCTGATGACAATAAGGTAGAGATGTGGAATCCACCAAGGGGGAAAAAATAGTGCACCATATTAGAACCTGTACAGATTCTAATACATCCCCAAACAGACAACCTGGCACCAGGAGGGATCAGCTCAGACTTTACTTTGTGTAGACAAACTGAAGATTTGGAATTGAGTGTTTAGATTGTAAGTATTCTTTCGCCACAGAGATAATTCACCTCTGCCATAGTACAGAGCTACAAATCCACTCTAGCAGGAGTGGATCAGCTCCCTTGGCTCACTGTCATTCTCTTTCTATACCAGAGTATATGAAAGCAGTAAGTGATCATGACAAAAATTCTAACAGCAATAGAAAGCAACATGGTGAATAATAAAACAGTCCATTATATCCCTCAGTCTTTCTTCCCAGTGATAGGCATTACAGACATATCCTCAAATAGTCTAGAGACTGTTCATTTCTAGCATACTCTGTATGGGTCTCCTCATTTGAAAATTGGGAATACCACCTCAAATGATTGTTATTATCTAAATGACTTAAGATGTCTAGAAGCATTCCTTGCACACAGTAAATACACGTTTCAGTTACTGTTGTTTTTTCCTCTGCTAAGCATGGTTCTTAATGTTTTGCATGTATTATCTCCCCTCCACCAAGTTCAATAGCACCAACATCACATCACACATGTATACTTTATTACTCAACTATATCATCTTGGAATACTTTTCCATATTAATTCAAATATACCTCACTCAGTTTTGAAAGGCTTTATGGTATTCCACTGAGTAGATTTATAATAATTTAATTAGAAGTCTTTCTTGAGGAATTTCTTCCCTTTTTTTCCCCATTACAAAGAACATAGAAGCAATCTTGTGCTCTAAGATAAATTATTAGAAATGGAATCACTAGGCCAAAAGTTTCAATTCTAAATAATTCTGCCAACTTGTGCCTGAGATAGTCATTTGGGGCTTTTACCAAGCCTATGGTTCTAGTTGCACTGCGCTTTCCTCCCTCTCCGAAATAAGGTATTGCCACATGTTTTAACTTGGCCAATAAAATGTTAGAAATAATATGTTACATATTTCATTCTAACCTACCCTCTTTCTACCACAGTGAAAGACAATGTTCCAATAGTGGCTGCTCCATTATCTTGGTCCACATGTGAGCACAAGAAGAAGGAGTCTGCCTCCCCTGTTTATTGAAGGACATAGAGTGTAATCGAGAAATATGCCTTTCTAGCTTTATGTCCCTTGGAGTTTAGGGTTGTCGGTTTTCACAGCTACTTTAGCATATGCTGATTATGACACTATTCTGTCATCATCTGGCAATATAAAAGTGTATATTATTTAGATGACATACACACAGTTTCCAAAATGATCAGTGTTAACACAACTGCTTCTTCCTGGCTACAAAAAAAATGAATATATACAAGTAAACATAAGAATAATTTGATCAAGCATACAGGTAAATTCATTAATTGCTGAGGACGCTTGACATTACAATTTTTGACTCTTTATGCTGGGATGCTCATACCTATCCAGATTCCTTTCACATGGTATCCCAGGTAGAATTCTTGAGTGACTCCCATGATTTCCTGTCCCCATCCCCAGGACTGCGAATGTCATCAGATATCACACTGATTGTATTATATTGTATGGAAGAGGGGATTATATAGATGTAATTAAGATCACTACTAAGTTGAGTTTTAATTAATTAAAAGAGAGATTTTCCAGGTGGATTTAATCTAATCACATGAGCCATGTAAAAGCAGAGTGTATTTCCCAGCAGACGACAGAAGGAAGTCAGAGATCTGAGGCAAAAGAAAAACTCAGTGTGAAGGGAGCTCTCTACGATTGTGTGGAAGAACACACAGGGACCTGAGAGGAGAGTGGCCTGTAAGAACTGGGATCAGTGACAGTGAGAAAATGGGAACTTCAGTCCTACAAACACAAGGAACCAAATTCTTCCAGTAACCTGGATGAACATGGTAGCAGATATTCCTGAGAGTCCATAGAGCACAGCATATGGCCAGTACCTGGATTTCAACCCCTTGGGACCCAGAGGAGAGAAACCAAGAAACTATTGTGGCTTCTAAGATACAGAACTTGAACATAAAAAATAGTTTCTTTCTCAAGCTTCTCTGTGTGTGGCAATTTGTTATTAGCATAGAAAACTAATAATATGTTTGGGTTTACCTGGAATCCACAAAAATATACTTTGGGATGCTATGTGAGAAGGGTGGTTTGCTCCCTATTTGACTTCTTCACACATTCCTCCCCTAATCAGAGAAATTCAGTCAGCTTTGACATTGATAGATGAGAGTTAAACTCCCATCCATTGTAGAGCCTCTCATGTTAAGAATGCATGCCAAACTCAAATTAGGCCCCTTAAGGATCCTTTCACTTTACTTGAGTGAAAACTCCCAACAAATATTCCTAACAGGTAAGAGGAGGAACTGCACAGTTCATGAATATTTTCCTCAAGGGACTCATCATCTTTGTGTCTAATTGCCACGGATGACTCGGTAGGTTTTATGTCTATCACTTAAGGGTGGGTGGAGGATAAACTTGTATTAAGGCATTCACTACTTTGGGTTATCCTCCAAAAGTACTCTGTTGCCTCACTTTGGAATGGTGGGTATGTCATATGTTAGGTTGTAGTAATATTGTTCCAAAGTTTATTTTGAGAGGCAAACCCATATAAAGTGTCTGATACATTATAATACACACTAAATATTAGTAATGAAATATAATAACCCACATTAAAAAAATTTCAACATGAGATCAAGCCCACAGCTAAGAGGGACATTAGTTTCTTCCTCCTCCTGATTGACAGGTCTATCTCCACAGACATATATCCTTCCTAGTAAGAAATTAGTGATTTTTTTTCCACATTTTGGTAATATTTTGCTGAATTTTATATGTTCTCAAAGAAAACCATTTAAGTAAAAGACATGTATGAAGTTTATTCACCCTATATTTTCTTTAATGTTGGGGTAGGCAAATCGGATCTTTCTTTTTCCATTTCAACAGGACTTTCATATGACTATAGACACAAGGTTGTCTTATTGTATTAAGAAATGAAATCATACAAATCCAAAGAGCACATATTATTTTTTGCAAGTTTTAATTCTAAACATATTCTAGGCTTCATAAACCATCTTGTAAAGATCTGCTCTTAATTCATAAAACAGTGACTACACAACGCCAATTATCAGTACATTGCTTACTAAATATAAATTCTTTTTGTGAGAAATATTTATTTCATTAAATGAAAATATTAGAAAGATATTACCAATATAAATTGGTGCTACTATATAGAGTCTAGTGAATGAACTCAAGAGACTTTTTTTCCTCATAGGTAAGAACCATGTTTAATTACATATAAACTAAACTTTTGCCTCTGAACTTGTTACCCACTAATAGATTAGTAAAGACACATTTTAAAATGCTGAACAAGCTGGGCATGATGGCATATGACTGTAATCAGTGACTTGGGAGGCTGAAGCAAAAGGATCTCAGTTTTGAGATCTGCCTCAGGAATTTAGTGAAACCCTAAGCAATTTAGTGAAGCCCTGTATCAAAATAAAAGATTAAAAGGGCTGGGGATGTGGTTAAGTACTTCTGGGTTCAATCTCAAATATTCACATATCATTCCCTCCAAAAAAAAAAGAAAAAGAAAAAAAAAACACTGAACAATTCATTTTCAGACGTTTTAACATATTCATGAAATATTCCTGGTTTGGAATTTAAGAAACTCGTAAAGAACTATGAATAAGTAAATTCATATTTATTACTTATATAAGAAGTTTGTCAAAATATCAGTAACTATTATAATGGATGTGCACTATATAAAGAAGTTACTAATATTTCTTTTTGAATACTTGAATTCTTAGGAATAATCAAATTGTAACCTGCTACCTGTTCTAGGGAGTAGGGATAGATGCCTGAGTATTGTAAACTATATATGACAATAAAAAAGCATGCTCCAATAAAGACAGATTACTGTTCCAATCAGTCATACTGTCATAGTTTCCTTCTTTTTAATTATGCACATTTCAAAGAAAATATCTCTCACAAGCTTCAAAGAACAGTTTTAAGGTTGATGTTTCTTTCTCACATGATGGCCATTATATATCATAATGATGATATACTTGTGGCTTTTGTCTAATTTTAATAGAAAGATGGAATTGTCAATGGGAGTCTGAATTCCATTTTCTGAAAAAATGGGATAATGTAATATACCAATTATGCCAGTCATTTTATGGCATGCTACATTTTATATATCTTATAAATATATAAATATTATATCTTTATACCGTTAAACAGAACGGTATAAACCACAAAATGATACACTATGTACAGTAAGTGAAACAGTGAAATTCTCAAAACTGCTCTGCCGTCTTCTTCTCTGAATTGGATTGTTTCTGTCCAAACATCTTTCCTGATCTAAGTAGAAAAGACCTGAGTATAAATATTTTAGATTTAGACCAAATCCCCAGAGCAGTTGATTCTTTGTAGTCAGTAACATGTTGATTCAGGGCTTAGAAAATTTCTGAATTTTTTCCCCCTGAATTTGTTTATGATCTCCATGAATGTCAGGTAGCCTCTTTAATACTCCTAGAAAAAGGGGCATGATCTGTTTGATGACACCATGAGTTTCATGTCTCCACCAAAGGCAAGAGCCATGTCTACCTTCATGCATTGTTGTCAATACCTCTAAACTAACTTTGTAGTGAACTTCCAGGCATTTCAGTTTAAATATAAAATTATAATTGTTCTTACTGGACAGCTCCTTTATGGGTCACAAAAGAGAGGAAATGTTTATTTCTTGCATTGTCTTCTGAGACAAACAGGGATATTTTAACCAGATATCACCCTGAGGTCCAATGAAAGATATCAATCCAAAACTTGAACTGAGGTGTGAAGGCAGTCCTATTGCATAATTCTCTACTTATGTCATTATATTATTCAGATCCTAAGATTCCATGAATACTTAAATTTTGTTTAACATTATTTTGGGACTAAAGGAGAAAAGTCTTATGCATTAACCTACATTGAATGAAATGGGTATTTTATGGAGTGAAAGAAGTTCATGTAAAGGTATCTTTCATTTTAAGATTGAATGGGGGCTCGGGGAATCCATGACAATAGAAAGGATATCAATGGAATAGAGGAAGGAAATAGGATGGGAGGAGGTATGGGAAAAGGCAGGAACTGGGGAATGAAATTGACCAAATAATGCTATGTATGTATATGAATATGCCATAGAGAATTTCACCTTTTATGTATACCTGCAAAGTATCAATTTAAAAAAATACAAATAAAATATGGAAAGAAAGTAGAATAAAGTAGAATAAAACTGAAATGGAGCAAGTTATATTCCATGCATGTATGATTATGTCAAAATGAACCTCACTATCATGCATAACTATAATGCATAATAAATACATTGAAAGGATTAAAATGTTCTTCAATTTTTAAATTCTTATTTGTTTTTAATTGTAAATAAAGACCAGAGAACACAGATGAGTGAAAATATATTTTAATGATATGCATCTTTATTTTAGTATTATAACAATTATTTTTTTTGGCTAGGAACAATTAAAAAGCTGCCCATACAGTTTTGTTTACAGAAACATAATCATGTAATATTTTAAACATGTAAAAAGTATTGTAGCTCTTTTCATTTCCTAAGAATCAATACTTTTCTTGTAGAGTCAATACTTTTCTTGTAGAGTCCATATCGAAGTGGATGTTATTGATAAAACAAGAAAGTCCTGAAACTTACATATCTAAACATATCTATTTTTCCCAGTGAAACCAATTGTAATACCACTCTTCCAAAAATAAATATTGGTTTGCTAAATATTGCATTGGAGCAATAAACCTATATTTTATTTTTAACTCTTAAAAATACTGTTCAATTATTTCTTAGTTTTGTGACAGCATCCTTTAATTCAATCAATTCAAACTTAGAAGTTTTTATACTTAAGGAAAGCAAGACCAAAGTGTGTGTGTGTGTGTGTGTGTATGTGTGTGTTTCCTTTGTGGTAAAATGCTAGTTAAGCAATTTAATATGATTATGATACTGGACAACAATAAATGCAATAAATGCAAATTTCAGAGAGGTGTAAGTGCATGTGTGTGTGTTGCATGTGAACTCTAAGGAATACTGTGCTTTTAATTTGCAAAATGTTCTTAACTTGAATAATTCAGAGTCATCTCAAAATTGTACTTTAAGAAAAAAATCAGAAAAAAAGAAATTCCTTATAAATAAGTATAGAATGAAGTTTTAAATGGTTCTGAAGAAGCATATAGTGATTTCATTCTCCATTCTAATGAGTGTGGCCTTTTGGTATCATTCTATATCTTCAGCATTGAGTTTTTTGAATATGATCATATATATTAAATATTTCCTACATGGAAAAACTTGCCATAAAATGAAAAAGAATAAAGAGCAAATTTTAATAAAGAATTGAAAGCCAATGTAGTAAGGCAGGCAACTAAAGCCTCACATAAAGAGTTTCTGGGCTTGAACACAAGTTTTCAAGCTTTAACTTTTGGGATCTTTATTACAGTAAATAGTTTGCTTCCAGAGATATTCGGGACTTTTTTTAAAAAAAAAATGACATTGGTTTGACATCACTAGAGATTTGTTCACATAGTAATTCTTAAAACTCAAAGAACACACAAAAAATTATGACATCAAAAAATTGCAACGGGCTCTTTTAAAATCAGTATTTGTTTTGTTAACTTTCTAATGGGGTTTAAATATACTTGGGTTAATTAGTTACCTGCTACCTTCTCTTCTACTGTCAGGTAATTGAAGAACAACGACACAGCTTCCCAAATTCATGTCTATAATTTTAATTGAACTTTCACATCTGTCTGATAATCCTTCCAGTTTTATGTTTCCTATTTTTCATGAGCACTATTGAAGTCTTTCTATCTCCTTAAAACTTCCATCTTACCACCTTTCTCACCATTATCAGGAAAGCTCACCAAAACCCACAGAAGGTATTAGAAAGATTTTGACACTTCTACTATACATGCCATGAGGGATCAACCCATTTTCTTTAGAATGTTACAACCAAAATTGGCGTCAGTGGGTGAGAAGGCTCTGGAGACAGTCTGACTACTACTCACAACTGGGGAAAAAATGACATGTCAGATAAGTACATTCCTCTTCATCATCCCTGTAGAAAATATAAAAATGCAGTTCCTACAATCATGAAAATAATGTCAATTATCTTATCTTAAAACTTTTCCACAGAGCAGGGTGGAGAGAGAATATTCGGTGCCTGATACTGTAAATTTCATGCAGAAATCTCTCAGTCAAGAACCATTTTGTTTTCAATGAAAAAGGAAAAATAGTTTGCTCATGTTTTATACATTTCAAAGATTTCTATTTAATGTCCTCTATTCCTGGATAACTGAAACTCCTGGAGTTGACACATTGAACTGGACAGTGGGACATTCCCCTTTTCTGCATGGTTAGATTTTAAAGAACATATCTCTGATCAATTTTCTCTACTTTGAGTTGTTATCTTATACTACACAGCAGAATATACACATGGTATGAAAGATCAGCAGGAAACTATTATAAAAGTCAAATGCAAATTTATGTGAACATAGAACCCTTCCAAGATAGTTCTCATTAACTCTGCCCCCTAGAGCCTCTTAGGGTAGGAGTGCCAAACCAATATGATCAGAGCTTAAATACAGGGTGCAGCCAGCATTTAGCTCAGAGTGTCCCCTAAACAACTGTAACCAACTCTTCCAATATGTGTGGAAGGACCTATGTGATCATGGTGTTACTGGTCGAACAGAAATCTATTTTTGCAGAAATTTCTTCCACTGTAAAAATCAACACGATACTGTTCTATTGGATGTTGAGAAAATTGACCAGCATGTAGGTTGAACAATTATTAATAAATCAGTTTATTATTAATTGACCATATGCTACATTAATTAGTTATTGATTACTGGTACATCATGTCAATATATAATCAAGGGAATTTCTGACTTTTAAAAGTCATGTTGCCTTATATTGAATTAATTCCATTTGTAGAGCTTCTAAGCAAAAATGTAAAATGAAATAAATTTTGATGACAAAATGCAAGAATTTTAATCAAGTTTCACTTGTTTTCCCCTTTTAGATTCTAAAAATTAAATTCAGAAAATAAAATTATATATTTTACACATTATATTTGTCTAGATAACTTATGGCTCATAAGAAAAACCCAATGACTGAGCTAATCAGAAGTTGGTGAATAATAAGAAGATGGAACTTTAGATGATGTTCACCCCTAAAATGAGACTTGCTGGGATAGGTAGGAGGGTTTGCTTTCTAACATCCCGTTGATTGGTGTTAAGAGTTTGATCTCAGTGAATTATCAGAAGCCAGTCAGTGACAACTAATTTCCCCATGATTGTGCAAAGGAGCAGGATGGGAAGTAGGAATATCAGTGGGCATTACCTACCGAGACAAGTAGACCCATGAGGATGATCAACAGTAGATATTAATATGTGCAGAGGAGAGTTGTGTGGTCAAAATCAGTGTCTCTCCTAAGAGAAAGAGAAAAGTTCTGGTGAGGTCACAGCCATGTTTTTTGTAAGGTATAATAATTACTTTGGGGTATTTCTTCAGAAAACAGTAACAAGATTTGCTGATAGTGGGTGGAATTATCATATTGCAAAACAGCTCCAATTCTATTCTCTGTATATCTGCATCCTTTACAGTGTGACTTTGCAGCTCCTCACATCAGGAGCTAGGGACCATTTTCCCTTCTCCTAAATCTTGACTGGCCCTGTAACTTGTGGTCCACGGAATGCAGCAGAAGCAATGGTATGCCAATCCCCAGTCTAGGCTAAAAAGGTTTAGCTTGCCTCCATTCATTCTCTTGGAACCCTGACCAGTCACCATGAGAACAAGCCCTGCAGGATGATGAGCAAGCACACAGAACCAAGACGAGCAGCCCCTGCTGAGACCGTGCTAGACCAGTCAGTTCGCAGCTGACCAGGCAACTGACTGCAAACACAGCTCAGCTGAGTGTAGCCCATATTAATGGCCAGCAGGATTAAGAGCTAGAAAATAAAATAAATTGTTGTTTTAAAATGTTAAATTCTGTGATTTTCTTTTTACATGGTAAAAGCTAACTGATGCAGAAATAATTGGTTCCTAGAATTGAGGTGCTGCCATAACAAAAATCTAAAATAAGTGCCATTGGCAGTAAGCACTGAGCAGAGGATGGAAAAATGGCAAACAAACTCTTAGCAAATGCTGGAGAAAAAAATAAAGCAAATTGTTATTGGAGGTTAGAAAAAAAATGGTGATGTGTGTTTTTTAGAATAAAATAATTGGCAAAAGCAATGCCTATAGGAACTTGAAAGACAGCCAATGCATATAATGAACTTTTGATTTTGGCTAAAGAGACCTCCACAGAATGTAGAAATGTCAGATGGTTGGTCCTAGCTGCATATAGGTACAAGAAGAAAGAAATGGTCTAAATAAAGAACTGGCCAGCTTGCAAGGAGGATTTTGAGGGAATACAGAGGGGACAGAATTTTCTGGGTGGGAAAATAAAATTGTTTTTTTATCTTTAGTCTTTCCAGCCACAAAAAAATTCTCTAAGTAAAATGAGGACTGAAGAGAATGTTCAAGGGGGTAGCTACACAAACCTTTAAGAAATATAAAAGAATTTGTATGTCGTCTACTAAACTCTCAAGTAGAAAAAAAAAAAATAGTTTTCCATATTCCTAAGAGCATGGTCTTGCAGAAGTCCAATCTCAAAGTAACAGCAAATAACACCATGTGCAAAGGCATATCTTGAAAATAATCATGGGTATGGTGGAAAAAAATGCACTAGGCACAAAGAACATGCGAATTCATAGTAATTTGGAAGAAACTGTGTAAAAGCGTCATCAACCTAGGTTTAAAAAGAATGATTTTACTCAAATTGCCCAAAGGCCTCCAGACTGTCAAACTTCTGCGATCAAGAAACAGGCTGAGAAAGGTTTTCAAAGGCTAAGATAGGAAATTGAAAAGAAAGGAGGTTCCAGAGGGCAGAGTCAAGAGCCCAGAAGGTGAAAATGATATCTATGGAGAACAACCAACTGGGGAACCAATCCTTAGAAGCATAACCTTGCCTTAATCAAAAGGTATTTTCTTGGGCTGGGATGTGGCTCAAGCGGTAGCCACTCACCTGGCATGCGTGTGGCCCGGGTTTGATGCTCAGCACCACATACAAACAAAGATGTTGTGTCTGCAGAAAACTAAAAAATAAATATATATATTTTAAAAAAGATATTTTCTACTCCCAGTATGATAGCCTAATATTTTCTCACACAGGATAGTAAGTAACTGGTTATGTACATCCCATTTTTTCCCTTTCTCTTTTTTAGAATGGTAGTATGTATTGTATTCAAGTTACTCTGTTCTTTTTTTTTATTTGTTGTTTTTAGATATGCATGACAGTAGGGTATATTTGACAATATTATACCTACATAGAGTATAACCCATTACAATTTTGATCACATTATTGAGGTTGAACACAATTTGGAGTTTCACTGGTTGTGTATTCATATGAGCATAGGAAAGTTATTTCTGATCCATTTTACTGCCTTTCCTGTTCTGACTCCCCTCCTTTCCCTTCCCCTCTGTCTAATCCAATGAACTTCTTTCTTCCCTCTCTGCCTTTATTGTGTGTGGGCATCCGAATATCAGAGAGGTCATGAGTAGAGGCTTAAAGTATGATTAAGCACCTGTGCTGGACCTCTTGTGCTGGTATAGCCATGGAAATAAACAAATCCCAGGTGGCTGTTGCCTCTCCACTTACACTCTAGTGAAGCAGAGCTATCTAAGCTCACAGGAATGGAACATTTAGAAGTACATCACACGTGACTGCATGAGAAGTAAATGCTTAGTGTTTGCAACAGAGATTTTCACATTGCATGTTGCATGGCATGGTCTGACTGACTCAGCTTTCTAGAGTCTCGAAATGTTGAATGACATAACTAACAAAATATTCCATATCGTAAAATTTGCCATAATCTCACAGGGTAGAAAGTAGATAAATGAATGTCAACTAGAAGGGAAGAAAATAACTCTTTTATAAGGGGATAAAATCGTAATCTCAAATTTGAGTTATTCTGCTTGGGAAATCTATAGAGACAGATCTTGAATGAAGCTTAGATCTCATAATTTTGAGTAATAAAATATGCTTGCACAGGGAGAGATTGACTCAGGCAGGTCTGAGATGTCCAAACTTTACTCACTTTAAATAAAGGTTTGGTCATCAACTGACACTTGGTGGCTTTTGTGCCCTTTGAACATCCTTTGAAGATGTGAGAGTATCTTTTTTTACTTGGAGCCTAGGGCCATGCCACATATTTTATGCTGATATAAAATATTTGTGGTGGGGGCCTTGAGCCATATAATGTTAGCTTTATCTATGAAAGGGTTAAAGACTGAGTAACCAAGGTCATGAATACTTACTTTTTTGACCAGTAAAATTCAGGAAAGCAAGGCTCAAATAAATTTCCCTGGTTGACAATATCTTTTTTGTGTTGTCACATATTCAATTCTTATAATTCATAATTTTTGCTGGAATAATTAAGCGCTGTCTATGAGACTCCAGTAGGAGAGGCCAACTGGAAATGTGCATATGGTTTTTGGAGACTCTGACATGCTGCCTTTCACTTTTACTGATTTTAATCTATCTCCTTTCTTTATAAACCATAATCATGAGTATAATGGACTCTTTGCGTTCTATGAATTCTAGAAAATCATTGAACATATGGATGGTCTTGGGGACCCCTGAAAATAATAGTAATGATCTCACAAGTTCTGAGAACCCAGAATAATTGCCAGAGAAAAAATGAGTGCACCAAATGTATTTTCTAGGAATGATTACTAGAGTCAAAGTGAAGCAGTACTGGCCATCTTTGGTATGTCCTCTGAGTATAAAAAACAGTTTCTATAGCTAGGTATTCCTTTTATCAGATAATATGCTATTTTAAAATATTAATTCTGAAGTAAGAATAATTTTGAATTAGATAAAGTCTCTCCTGAGACTAAACAGACTTCTGGGATGATGTTGGAAATGTCTGAATCTTCTATTTACTGTTGTGCAATCTGAGCAGTCTCAAATGAGCAAAACTATTCCTTTATCCTCCTAAACTGAAAGTAATATTTGAATAGAATTTGAATTACACAAATTTGCTTGTTCATTGCTTTATAGGACAGGACCGTTCAATGAAGGCCAAACAGAGTCACACTATATATTGGATTTAGAAGTGCGACAGACAAATTTTCTTTTTTTGGGGGAAATATATATATATATATATATATATATATATATATAAATTAGTTATATATATATATTCATTATATATACACATATATATATATTCATTATATATATATATATATATATATATATATATATATATATATATATATAAGATCTCTGTGTCAAAAGATGCCTCGTTTTAGGGCTTACAGCTCAGAAATGTATGAATAGTGTACCCCCAATTTTTTCTTGTTCTAGAAGATGAAAAATTGAATGTCAAGGCTTTTATAAATATTATTGGATAATTGATTTCTAATATTGAATTACACACATAGAAAGACTATAAAAATAACTAGAAAGATCAATAAGTATCAGAAAATACATGTGGCCCTTAAAGCCTAAACATTTACTATGGGGTCCTTTCCACAGTTTGCTTTAAGAAGCAGCAGTACCTGGCAGAAGAGTGCTTGCCAAAGGTGCTGTGGGTCATGGCTGGACTGCAGGGTGAGGCAGCTTCTAACTTCCTAACATTGCTTTCTTACATGAGGGTTAGGCTAATGTGTCTGGGGAAAAATTCATACAGCTGTACACCTCTGATATGTGCCTCTCAATACAGATGCCCCTAGATTTATGATGAAGTCACAACCTGATAAACCTTCCTTAACTGAAAATATTTGCACTTAACACACCTGACCAAATAAATGTCCTAGCTAAGCAACACACTGAACTGAAGAGAGTTGGTTGCTCCCTCTTATGATCATGGGGCAGACTGGAAGCTGTGGCTCCTGTTGCTGTCTAGCATCTTGAGACAGCATCCTACCACATATCACTAGCCCAGATCAAATTCAAATACTAAAGGTATGTCTGTTTAACACCATCATAAAATGAAAAATTATAAGTTGGACCATCATAAATTAGTTTTATATATATATTCATTATATATACACATATATACATATATATATATTCATTATATATATATATATATATATATATATATTATATATTATAGATATATACATATCTATATCCTGTTTATTATATTTCAAGACAAAGTTTATATGCATGTGTGTCTCTCAGCATGTGTGTTAACCACCTGCACCACTACTTTATTCTAAGCCACCTGCATCTCTCACTTGGATTATTGCAATAGCTTCTTGGAGATTCTTGCTTCCCTGGAGTTGATTCTCTACACAGCAGCCAAATACTTAATGAATCCATTCAAAATCCACCTGTGTCTCCTTGTCTCACTCCAGGTAAATTCTGAGGAGCTTGTTAAGACCCACCAGGCTTTATGTGATCTAGCTCCCTTCTCCTTTCCTGGATCATTGTAACCCAGCCTGAAGATCCTCCTTATCCTCACAAGTCCCAGGCATAATGTGCCTCCATATCAGTTTTTGTATTTAATACTGCTTCTTCTACCTGTAATGCTCTTTCCCTAGATATTTTAATAGATCATATTTTCACTTTATTTTTAATCTCTATTCAAATGTTACCTTATCAAAGAGGACAAGTAGGGACAATGTAATTTACCTGTACAGTTCTATTCTTTCTCTTTACCCTGTTTAATATTTATGAATTGGAACTTACATCTGCCCTGCTCAATAAAATGAAAGTACCTTGCTATTGTGACTTATCAGTGCCAGAGACAAATATTTATTTAATCAAGCATGAATCTGGATGTGATCATTAAGTGAGGCTCCTTAGAAGCAATTTTTTAAAAAGATTCTATTTAATCTACAAAACAAAAACAAACAAACAAACAACAAAAAAACCCAGGAACCTCATTAGAATACTTGCCTCTCTGTAAAGCACAGATTCCTCCTACACAGGTGTGTGACTCTGGAGGCAGACAGCCCTGGTTCCAACATTGCGTCTGCGAATTCCTAGCTGAATGATCATGATAAATTGACATCAGCGTAGCAGTTATTTCATGATGTGGCTGGAAGAATCACATGAGCAAATCCATTTAGATCCCTTAGTTCAGACTTGGCATAATTAAAATACTCAATATATCTGAACTGTTTTACTGTTTTGGATTTTTCTAGTGCCCATGAGGTTAATTGTGAATTCCTATACTCAGCTTCTGAAAAGCTGGAGTTCTTTGGAGATTCTTTGCACTCAGAACTGGACAACTGGAAAATGTTACTGACTGTTAAAGTAGATTCTGGTTGGAAGACAGTGAGGCAGAAAACACTGGTTTACTCATTTCTATTTCAGGCAGAAGAGTTAACCAGGTTAAATCAATGATAATTCTGGAAGAAGAGTGGGTTTTAAGGGAAATGAAGAGTGCTGGTTGCTACCTCTTATGATCATGTGCCTGACTGACTGGTGTGTTAGAGAAAATCAGAGGAAAAAATACTTTTCATTTGAATAATGATAAACATAAAGTGAAAGTATGAGCTATAGGGAAAGAACATTACAGGGAGATGACACAGTATTAAATATAAAGACTAATATGGAGGCACATTATGCCTGGGGCTTATGAGGATAAATTAGGAGGACCTTCAGACTGGGTTAAAATGATCCAGGGAAAGAGAAAAGGAACTAGATCACATAGAACCTCTGGGTCATAGCAGAGATATAAGGGAATTTAAAGAAAGTAAAGTATAGAATAAGTAGGCTGACCATGCAGAACAGAGTTCAGCTAACAGGAAGGAAGAAATCAGCAGCTGCATAGTCAGAAAGTCACCAACTATCAACAGACTGAGCATGGGGTGAAAGGAAGAACTGTTCTGTCTAGCAGAGAAGGTAAATACCTCCCTTGGAGAAATAATCAATATTTATTGATTACCTATACAGATGGTTGCTCAGTAATACTGAATCAACTCTGAGCAATGAGAAGGGTTTTCTTTTGTTTTGTTTTGTTTTTTTAAGAATGGGAAGAAAAGAGTTTCCTCATGTTTCTGACTAAATTATCCAGACATTATATTCTACTATTTTCTGAATGCAATCCATTCTTCAAGCAATTTATTGACACCTTACTCTCCAAAGACTATAATAATAGTTTCATATGTAATAGATACATGTATAACATGTGCAAAAGTTATATATTAATAATCTATCTTAAAATAATTGTTTGAGAGGCATGTAATTAATACATTTACCAAGAAACATCTAATTTTCTGAAATAATTTTATATTTATTATGTTTGCCTAAACATTTCAAAACTAATATCTTCTTTGAACTTAGTAACATTTCAGAATAAAATTAGGGTTGGATAAAATCAAAGGGAAGAACATATTTTTAATGTCTATGAAGAAAAATAATGAATAAAAGGTAAAATATTATTAAATCAGAGTATATGCTATGCCTAATAACATTTATTTTTAACAGTAAACTTAAAAATTTTTTTAAAAAAATTCTGTAATATGTTTTTTCTTTCTTCCACAGAAGAAAAATGTTCCCCTTTGAATATAAAGATTTTTTATTTAAAGAGATATTATTTCAGCATCATAAATGCTGAATTTCTCAACTGCCATTCAGTTATTAAATAATTTTAAATAAAAGGGCCAATTATCTAACATGGAACTTACTTTCTTCACAAAGTAATTTTCCATCCTATTAGTTTTATGTCACAAGTGATGCAGAACATGCTTCAAACACTATGTATCATTTCCCAATATAGTTTATAAAAATTCAAACTAATAGAGGTTCTTCAAACCTTGATTGATTTGTTACTTATTTGCAAACAGGCATGTACATTCCAATTCAGCCACAGTCTATGTTCTATACAAACTCTTTTCAAGTCTAGTTGGTTTGAAGAAAAAAATCTTGCAATGCTCTTTTCTGAAATATGAATCTGAACCTAAATGAATTTGTCTGAGGATGTGTCCATACTAGTAACATCAAGCACAAAAACTATCTTTTCTGTCTTCCAACTGTGCCAGTGACTAAGCCATGGCACCTATGATGCTGTGTAAGCAGTAGTCTGATTTCATCCATTTTTTTTTCTCATATTTTGGACATGAAATGAATTTGACATTTATACCACAAATAATTCTTGAGAGTATAACACTTTTTATGTCTGCCTTTATGTCACACACACTCACACACACAGCTGTACATATACTTAGATAATTCTATTAGGGAACATCTCTGGGGAAAAAAGGTCCCTTTTCTACAAAGTTAAAGATCAAAACCACTTTGTCAATAGCAAAAAAAGCTTAGCAGCTTTCAACTTATCTGGCCACTATCACAAAAACCTTTGCACAGATAACCGTTTTCAAAATACAAACAGTGGATTCATCAACCAAAAAATTGTTAGTCCCAAAACACTCTTGAATAGATCTTTCAAGAAAATCTCCAGCAGAGTCAAGGCTTGTGGCTTCTGAATAGCAGGACAGCTGATAGTCAGGGTTAGTGAGCAAAAGGCTTAAGATTCCAGCATTTTTATCAGAAGTACACAGACCTATCCCACTAATACTTTGTGAAGAAAACCAGAACACCATTCATTCCACATGCATTTGCCTTGATACTTTTAAGTATTACATAAAAGTATATTTTAGCAGAGTTAAACACTGACTCATTCATTTATTTAAATTTATATATTCTCAACTGAAGCTACATCTAGTATTAATTCACTGGATTTTGTATGAGGGATAAAAATTTATTTCAATTGTACATATTACAGTCATTATTTATTGAGATCCTCAAGATCCATTTCAATACACACTGTGGTATTTATATAGGCATTATTGACATTCTATTCCTAGTTTTCTAATGGTTTCCATGACTATTGAGCCCTAAGTGTTCACATGGAGTTTAAGGAAGTCGATTCACTTATTAAATTAGGCTATCAGA
This sequence comes from Callospermophilus lateralis, assembly GCF_048772815.1. Lineage (NCBI taxonomy): Eukaryota > Metazoa > Chordata > Mammalia > Rodentia > Sciuridae > Callospermophilus > Callospermophilus lateralis. Next base: position 81,091,845 of record NC_135313.1, on the reverse strand, counting down.
AATTAAAGAAGCATTGATTAGTTTTCAACAACTAACAGAGATGTTATTATTAGGCTTATTTATATTTTACTCATTGCTATGGAAGTTCAGATAGTATTCTAGCTCTCTAACCTGGTTCCATTTCAACTATTAGGCAAATGAGTTTCATTATACTTGATTTAATTAAAAAAAATGAAGATGCCCATTCATTTTATTGTTATTTTAGAGTAAGCTGACAAAATATCTGAAAAAGCTTAGCCAATTATAATGAGGATAAAAAAATTTAAAGTATCATGTCTAGTCATTAAACACTTACAGGATAGCACGAGATATTTTGTTTATCCCGAGTGGAAGTAATGAGAGAGCTTCCTGACTGTGGCCCATCACCAAACACAGGTCTTTGTGCTACTCATCCCATTTATGGTTGCACTATGACCTGTTTTAGAACATAAAGAACATCTATAAGCAAATCTGGTGCTCCATGATAATGCTTCTCATTTCTTACCTAGTTATTCACAATTTTAAATAAATTTTGTTAAATTTTAAATAAATTTTCACTCTTGCCATTCATTTTTAATGATTTATTCAGCTTTATGAATTGTGAATTGAACCTAAAAATTTTGCCTAACAAAGTATCACGAATTACCCAGAAATCTTGATCTTGCTCTGGACTTGAAGAGATACGGGTACCTCTTTAGACACAATCCATAAAGAAAAGATATGCCTGATTTTGAGGAATGAGTCTGAATTCCAAAATAAAACCAAATGGGAGGGGCTGGGGATGTGGCTCAAGGGGTAGCACGCTCACCTGGCATGAGTGCGACCCGGATTCGATTTTTAGCACAACATACAAAGATGTTGTGTCCACCGATAACTAAAAAATAAATATTAAAAAATTCTCTCTCTCTCTCTCTCTCTCTCTCTCTCTCTCTCTCTCTCTCTCTCTCTCTCTCTCTCTCTTTAAAAAAAAAAAAAAAACCAAATGGGAGAAGGAGAGAGATAACTAAAAGAATAGGAATTTGCTAGTTCTTGCTAAGCCTAAAGTGATCAATCAAGGGAGAAATTTAGTTAACATTTTTATAAAACATTTAAAAAAAACCCTTAAGTAGAGAATATTCTCAAGTAATAGCATACCTACTCTTTGTATTTTTCTATTTTGACAGTGCTATGTCAAATCAATTACTTAATTTAGCCACAATATATTCTGTGCTACAGTTATCTCTCAGGAAAATGGCATTGATATATTCACCTTACTTGAGAATTAAGCTTCTATAACTCTCATTTTAAGGTGTCTCAAGCATTTGATTTTTAGTATTTTATAATATAATTTTAGCTTTTGTAATTTCATTTATTTTGTAATTTTTGAAATTTCAAAACTATAGATGTTCGTATTTATATTTAAAGAGAAGGTATAATGAAGATAAAGATCTATTGAAAACAATCTGCCATTAGCTTTTGATATAAATTTTATAATGTTTAGACCACAAAACAACCTTCCCAAAGAATGCAGCTAACTATAAAAAATTCATATTCCTAGAAAATTATAAACAACTTAGTAGCATGCTAAATTGGACTCCAAAGAAATTAATTTAAGATCATCATAATAATTTTATATCATGCCCATAATCTGAGAAGATAATAGTTGATAAACATTTTCAGGATTAAAAGTAAATTCTGTGCACATAGAACTGAAATACTAATAATCACAAATAAGCAAACTTGGGATTGACTATCCATACAACATCGTAAACCTAAATATTGGGTGGTAATTATCTGAATTTTTTATTTTACAGTTAAGATATTTTACTGACAAAGCATAAATTGAGTAATAATCTCTTTTAAAGGGACAAACAAAAATTCATAATTGGAGGAAGTCAATAAGCAATAGAGAAAAAAGTAAATATTTCAATAGCAAATTTTGTTAATTTAAATTCTGAAAACTTTCTGAAGCTAATAAATATTTCTTTATAAAAATGCTAGTACAAGTGAACTAATATGAATGAGCATTTATCTCTTAAATCCCATGTGATAAATTTGTACTTTGAAGAACTACCGAGATACTTAAGATAGGGATATCATCAAAGATAACGTATGTGATTTCCAGGAAGCAAGCCGTTTGTTACACTATGCTAGGTCAATGTTCCAACAGTCAGATGAGATATACATAAAATTTATACAAACACTTCCATAGTCCCCAGTCAGAGGGGAATTACTAAAGCATCTCAGATTTTCATCACATTGTAACCTCAGTTTTTGTTCCCATTTTCTCTCTTGGTCAGGGAGCTGGCTCATAAGCCATGCTTTTCACAACCCCAAGTTCTTTATCCCTAAATAACCAAATCCTCAAGAGAGCAGCAGACAGCAGGAGAAGACGATTTATTTAGAGAACTATTATGTCAGGAAGAAAACAAGTTGCCATTTCCAATTTGGAACATAATTAGAAAGACAATAGCCTCCTGACTGATGTTCTTTGTTCCATTTGGATATTTATGTAGGCCAGTAATTGGAGTGTGCTTTTCTGTTCAATTTCACATTGTCTAGGAAAGGGCTGCTCATGCATGCTCCATGACTTTCTAGTTAGATTTAGAAGAAAACCTCTTGCAGCTACTGCCCTGTGCCACAGCCACACGTCACTGCCTTCTGCACAATGTCAGTTGCTGAAACCTTAGTTTTAATTTTGACAAACAGCTGAGTTAACAGGATTGTAAGAAGGAAAAGATTGCAACATAGAATTGGGGTCGTTGAAGTTTTTCTATGATGTTATGGGAAAACATTGCAAAAGTCAGCTACCCTTTTCTCTGAAAAATTGACATATATATTCTAAAATTCAATTGAAATATATTCAAAGAATTCAGTTAATCACAACCAAATACAAATAAGGATTGAGGCCCATTATATTTCAAGGAGACCTTTTGGGAGCAGAAGGTATATCTCTCTCCTTTCGCTATATAAGCAGAGGAAAATAATTTTCCTCACCCCTTGCCTGTACTCACTTTCCACCTACTCATGTGGGAAGTACCTACTGGCTCTCATTACACTGCCCTATGTATAAACAAAGGAGCAGAGAAGATTGAGACACTTCTCATTTGCTATTAAGTTATCACTAAGAAATCTATCATTGATTCTAAAATACCTCATACATATATTCAGGATAAAATTACTGAAGATTAATATTAAAAATAAACATATATGCTGAACAACTACTATGTCTGACACATTGATTAAATCTCATACATAATTGGTGAGGTATTTATTACATCCTACTCTTGATAAAATGAATTTGAAATTCAACACTTAAGTATTTATACCAAGCACATAGCTACTAAGAACTTGGATTGGGCTCTTGGTCTTTCTTCTTGTTTTTTTTTTTTTTTTTTTTTTTTCATAGCAATATACTTCTCCCAGGAAAGTTAATGCCTTAAACTTAGTTACAATACCCTGATTTTACTGAATCAAGCATACCAAATTTTCTACAATGGTATCAGTTTTTTGAAGTATGAATATTTTTGAGAAGTAAATGATAGTGAACTTTTTTAATTAGATAAACTTCAAAAATAAAAATATAACAACAACAAAAAAAAACCCAGACTTTTATTTGTCCACAGGCATCTGGACCAGTATGAGGCATGTGCCCATCAAGCAACAGGTAAGAACACACTGTGAGCCTCAGGACAAAAACCTGTTGGTCAGCAGCTCTTCCAAATATTATAGAGAGGGACTATCACTGTGATGATTCACTAGCCCTTCATGACCCAAATCTAGAATATGATGCAACTTTATGAAAGCTATCTAGGTCATATAATAGATCCTGATACAATTAGAAATATATAACACTAGTTCTACATTTTCTAAGCTTCATTGAATGTCAAGATCATTGTCTAAGTATTGCTTTTCAAGTACTTATATGATTTGGACTTTAAAAATTAGTAAGCATTTTTGTATTTGTTAGTGGATACACATATATGATTCAAAGTGGGATATAGTAACCTGTAATCAGCTATAAAGAGCTCCTGAATTTCAGTTGTTTAACATAATAAAATGTTATGATTTTTTGCCATATATTAAATGCCAAAGAGTTTAGGTTGGGGCTCTTTATCTTCATTCTGAGGCCCGAGACCATGAAGCAGCTGGTGTCTATAGCATTGCTAGTGACTGTGGAAGAGAGAGTGTGCTTAGGAAATATTGTACTGGGTTTTGGAGCTCACCAGTAGATGTGGAATACATCATTCTGGTCACATTTCATTGTTCAAAGCAAGTTATCACATGTTCATATAATCCCCCACTTGTTCAGTGAACCAGAAATATTTGATAAAAACTGTAATGACAAAAAGTCTGCTTTCAGGGTTAACAGATATTTGATTCACACTACTTCCTGCAGGCAAATACTTTCACCATCCTTAAAGGAAACAACCCATGTAGTCACCATTTCAAGCACAAAGTCCTATATCTCTAGATACAGGATGCCCAATGTCTCCTCATCAGGTCCAGATATATCTTCTCTTGACCAGAATTAACAAAAAAATGTCAATTCTTATACACAACTTTCTAAAATATATTGTATTCATAAGTTTAACCTTGTAATTTTGACTTTAAGTCATAGGATAAAAAAGTGGGATTTGACCAAGCTAGGGAATGAACACACATGACCTAGAAATAGACACAGTGACCTATAGGACATAGAGAACTGGGTACCCTCCCTTGTTCTAGAGAGGTGAGCAGATCTCTGTTTTATATATATATCAGATATATATATATATATTTCACATTGAAAGTACGATTGTTGTTGCTGGGGTTGAGAGGTCAGAAGTTTAAATTTCAGTATAGAAGTGTAAAAGGATGCTGAGATGAAATATGGGGGACTGTGCTGAACTAACAGCTGTCAGCATCACTGCTGTCCCCCTTGATGCTATCCAGGGATGGCAGTGAGGCAATGAAGAGAAGACCAGGACCCCGTGCCCTGGAATGCTTTGCCCTGTATACTTTCCTGTACAGTTAGATTCCCTTACTCATAAATACTCAGGTGAATTTTGGAAAGTGAATGGGAAGAAAATGATATGACTCACTGGAGGCAGATTCACCCAGACACACAAATAGATATAAGATTAGAAGTTCAGAGTGAACTTCAGGGTGAACTTCTGCACAATACCACTTAGATGCTATCCCCAGTTGAGATAGATGACAAGGCTTCTTGTGAAGGACTCAGTTAGTACAGATGGCTAAGATAATTATCTGGAATTTCCTGTGGGTAGTTGAGTTTCGTAGTATCTCCAAAGGTAGCCCTGAATATCTACCTTTTCCATTCTGCAGGTTGAGGGGAGTGAGTGACAGCTCCCTGCCTTCCATTTTCCTGGTTTCTCACAAATGGAAGTACCCCTAACTCTGGGGATTAACAGAGCAGCTCCTGTTTTTCTAAAGAAACACTGATACGCAGAATGTTTCGTTATTGAGTATCATGAGAAAGTTATTTGAAAGATGCTACAGACTGCATTCTGTTGGTTTTCAAAATAAAGATTTGTAAATTCTTAGTTAAGTATACATAAGAAGATTTTCAGTAGCAATTAATAAAAAATGTTTATTTTTTGTTCATATTGTCATTGAATTTCCAAATTTCAGTTATCAATTGCATCATATGATCAAGAAAAAATATTTTTTTAGAAAGTCATCTTAAAAATTTTCATTGAATCTCTAAGAAAAGTATAATCCCCACAAAAAAGTAATGTGTAATATAGCTTTTGCATTGTTGTTAATTCTAGTTCATTTGAAACTCAGGGAGAAATAACATATGGTTTGAATAATAACTATTTAAATGATAATATTTTTGGGCTTCAAACCAAAATAAATAAAATCTACAAGGAATGACACAAAATTTCACTCTGAAACATAAGGAATTGTAGATGAGGGACATGCAGAATTTAAAATTATCTAGCATCCTTTACACTTTTATAAATGACATGTCTGAAAATCTAACAAGTCGCTCCCACCCCTAACAGACTATCACATCCCTATTTAGCTTCTTATTTGTCTCTGTCAGGCTGATCCATGGTTTGAGTCCCCAAGTCATCAAAATGAGACTTGGCATTGATCACTGAAATTTATGATACTTTGAAAGATCATACCTGATTAATGGCATAGACACACTTTATGTATTTCCACAGACACATCCATTCATAGTCAGTGCTGATAGCATGTTGAAATTGTGGGAGGAATTTTAGATAAATTGTAGACTGGCATAAATCCTGGGGTCTTTATCCCTTTATGATTAGAAAGCATCCACATTTCGTCAGGGAGTACCAAAGGTGCTTAAAAGCACATTTGGCCAAAGAGATGTTCTCTATGGTAACACCCTAGCTTAATGCTGCTCGTATGACTTTAGAAATGTTTTAAAGCTATCAGGCAATTAAAACATTTAAATTCTGGTCCTGTATCATAGTACAAGTTGTATTCACTAATCATTTCCTTTGGTACTTCCCATCCTCTTTGAGCTTCTTCTTCCTCTACTAATGGGGTTTGCATGCTTGAGCCTCAAGTTTTCTCATGTGCAATATGTAAACAGTTACAGTGCATCTTTCAAGAGTGTTATTTGGAGATTAAATGAGATAGTCAAATGATCTACTTAATTCAGTGCTGTTTTTAAATAGTTATCAATGTTACCTATTAATTTCCTCATTCAAATAGTATCCTATGATACAAACACCAAAAAGAAGATTAAAGAGATTCAACTGTAGTCAGCAAACATTGTAAACCTGTTTTCTAACTTTCCCTATTTTAGTGCCAGGATTTTTTTGTTTTGTTTTGTTTTGGGTTCCAACTTTAGAATCTATAGCCTTTTTATGGTTTTCTTATTGCATTAGTAAACTTTGGAGTTGAATGATTCCATGCACAATTCTCCTAGGGTGGTCTTTTTATCCCCTTACAACCTAACTTTGGACTAAGCTTTGTTCAGTTTATAAAATCTAAGATCACAATCCAGGGTGGTATGGCCCTGGGCAAGTAAATGAAAAATATGAACGCCTAGGAACAAAGTAAAAGTCAATTATGTGAACAGGAACAATATTTTCTTGGAAGTGATGTCCACATTCCTTGAGATTCCTTTTTACTTTTCCAATATTGGTTTCTTCATTTGTGTGTGTCTATAAAAGTTTCCCTTCCTTAAATCACGGCTTCCCACAGCAGTCTGTAGACCTCCTAGGTATCTCACATGTGGGAAACTTGAGGTCTGTGCTCACCTGTCTTCTCTGCTGCATTCCACAAAATATGAGCTCACCCTTCACAGCTGTCAAGAGCTTTTGAAGTTCTCTTCATGTATACTGTCATGCTATTAAATCGTTTTTCCATGTTATTTTCCTTACATAAACTACATTGTTTGGCCTGTAAAATTGCCAAAAACACAAAGGAATGCCTTTAACATTTTTCAAAGACTTTTACTTTTATCACACAGAAACTTCAAGTCTTTGTAAGGCATACAAAACTAAAACTGGAAGTGAGAATTTGCACCTGCTAGAGATCTTAACTTCAACACCTGGCAAATTTATTTTAAGTTATCCTTTTTTTTTCTTCAAATCAGAGATTTGTAGTTTCCACCAATAACTTCTGAACTTTGTTGCCTGATTTATTTTCTGATGATTAAAAAACAGGTTATCAAACCCTGTGAATAAAACATCTTACAGCAAAAAGGTAAACAGATGGTAATATAAGGGGGCATTTACATAGACAATACAGGCAATTAAAGGCAGAACATTTCTGATTCATGGCCTATCTTGATTGTTTTGGCAAAGGGCTAAAACATACAAATAAAATGGAGACCAGATATGATCTGAGAGGTTTTCTAGACCTGAATGCCAGGACGGGGTTAAAAACTGTGAGCCTAAATGAAGTTACTCACCTCTAAAAGTGTGTGTGTATCTATGTGTTTTAAATGAACGAGATTTTTCTTTAACTCATGTAAACACAGCACAAGATCTGCTTAAGAAATTTTGTTCTGCATTCTGTCAATGACTACAAATTCCATCTCTGAAAACAGGATCTGCCAACACTGTTTAGTAGTAGTTTAAAACTGAAACTTTTTCAAAAGCAGTCATCATGGTAGGCAGGAAAACAAAGCAAAACAAACAAAAAATAAATAAACAGAGTCTGAATAGACTTGCATTCTAAATTCCATAGAATTGACTGTATTCTGCTTAGTATCTACAAGTCTCATCTTCCTCAATTTAAAAATGAAAACAATGATCATCACCTAGCAGCACTGGGGTGTTCAAGACAAAGAAAACCCTGAGTACATGTTAGTTTTCTTCTACTAGCCTTTCCCAGCTCCCGTGATGGCCCCCTTCCCCCACTGTCTTTTATTGTCTTTTATTATATCTGGGACCTGGTCATTCACTTATTTTCTTATTTTAATCCTCACAGTAGTTGTTTTAGCCAGGTTTTTTGCTGCTGTGACTAAACAATCTGACCAGAGCAATTTTAGAGAAGGAGAAGTTTATTTGAGGGCTCACAGTTTCAAAGTCTTAGTCCATAGAAGGCTGACTCCATTCCTTGGGGATCAAAGTGAGACAGAACATCATGGCGGGAGAGTGTGGTGGAGGGAAGCAGCTCACATGATGATCAGAAAGCAGAGAGAGAGAGAGAGAGACTTCACTTTCCAGATATAAAATATATACCCCATAGTCACACGTCTAGTGAACAACTTCCTTCAGCCAAACCCCACTGGCTTCCAGTTACCACTCAGTTAATGCCATCAGGGATTAATTCACTGAATTTAGTACAGGTTAAAGCTATAACCCAATCATTTCTTCTCCAAACCTTCTTGCATGGTCTCACATGTGAGCTGTTTAATTTCCATTTTCAGGAGAAGAAATGGGGATCAGAGGTTATATCAGTCAGGAAAAAAATGCACTCTAGGAATTTCAGGCAGAATTTGAACTCAGGAATTGTTCACAAAGATGATAGGGAAACACAAGCTATGTCTGGTAGCCGAGGGAATCAAAGAATTAGCAAAAGCAGGAAACTACATCTCCTCTCCCCAGACTTTGAGGTCAACTGAAAGGAAACCCAAAATCAGGACCATCCTGTGGAAGCCACTTCTGGTAGCCATCCAGACAGCAGTACATGTAGCCCCTGTTGAAGGCACTGCTCATGTTGGAACAGGAGAAATCCTGGAACATTCCCAGTAAGCACAGGGTTCAGATCTGGAATCGATATCTTTCCAAAACTTTTCCCTTTTGGTCCTAGGGACTGAACCCACAGATGAACTTTCCCACATTCCCAGCCCTTTTTTACTTTATTTTGAGACAGGTTCTCACACAGTTGTTTAGGGCCTAGCTAACTTGCTGAGGCTGACCTGGAACTTGCAATACTCCTATCTAAACCTTGTTATTTGCTCAGATTAAGGCTGTGTCACCACATTCAGCTCTCTTTTCTTATGAAATGGATACTATTTTTACATTTGGAAGGGTTTAGTAATCACATATCATGACAGAAATTTAGGGTAATATATTATGCCTTTAGCACCAAATCCATTCTTGAAAAGCCTTTCAAATAAAACGTTTTAGCATCTTTTATCCCAGAACTTCTTGACATTGCTACCTTCAATGATTTCATCCATTCTAATGGCTTTGGATCAAAAAAAAAAAAAAGTATTTTTTAATTGAAGAAAGAACAATGGGATTTTCCTATAGTTTTAATTATGACATTTTTTGCCCAATGGAATTTTTATTTTCAAACAAAAGAGTAGAAGAAACATAAAGTAGAATAATAGCTTGGCAAGACCCATTTTGCTTTTGTAATCATTTCTATGGTTGAATTACACTTTTGAAAAAAAAATATGAAGCAAATGTATTTGAAATAATGGATGATAACATTGGACTTTTGAAATGTGGTTCACACCTACTTCATTTCCGAAGCTATAATCCTGGTATAATGTGTAAAGGGATTTGCAATGAAAGAAAGCAAATCCAGTCTGTATCAATTATTCATACATTTTAATTGGCAGTGAAACTAGCAAATGTATTCAATGAGAGGTCTTTATTCCCACTAATGTAGTACATGCACAGTGGATGGAAAAAATAAAGAACTTGCTTTTCAATACTTACAACATCTCAGTGTAAGAATGCTTATATATAGATAAAGTTTTCAAAGGATTTGTGGAAAACCGCTGACCAAACTACCCAAAGTACAGTTGCACTTCTGCCAGCTACAAAGAGCTGTGCTTGAACTTCATTTCACAGTTTCTGGTTTTCACAGCCTTTGGGCCAGCACAATTCATACTTGTTACTATGCTTGAAAAGATCTGTTTCAGGAACCGTTACAGAAACAGAGAAGCTAGTACACATTATCCTAAAATGCCACTGTGTTTAGCAGAAATAAAGAAGTCTGATTTCTTAAAGTTCTATGTAGAACACCATTAGTGTTTGCATAAGGACCATTACAGTGTGTTAGCATCTAGAGGATTTGAAATCCATCTAAGTGTCAATATTTTCAGGGATCTGTTGTATAACTAAACTCTCTCACGTCTTCAGATAATCTGTGAATAGAAAAGGACATTTTATAGTATATGCTTTGGAAATGATGAGAGAAACTGAATTTTGTATTGAAGGGAAGTAGCTGTTTGGTGAAAAGCATAGATAAAACTGGAAAAATATGGTATTGTCTTGAACAAGGGAGTAGTTAATTTTATTTAATTCAACATTTTCTAGGCAGCTACTGTAGTAAGCCTCACTTATTCATCTGTTTTTTTTTTCTATGTTCTCTTCTGAATCTGAACAGTATGTTACGATCCTGTTTGTATGTCTCTCTACTTTTATAGTAAATTTATAGGAAGCAATAACCATGTTGAAACCCCAGGACCCAACAGAAAATGGCATACTTGGTGGGGCTTAAATAAATGTTTGCTAACAGGGTAAAAACTGCTTGTACAAGTCAAAATTGATAAAGAATAGACATGGCCATTGTAGAACTTTGGTCTATTATTTTATTCGATTTTGGCAAAAATTTTCAAATGCTCATTTTTAATATTAGGAAAAACTCAGCCTCTCAAGTTTCTTAAATGAGGAGACCAAAGCGTAAAGCCATTCAGTTTGTCAGCTGCAAAATTTTAAGTAACTGAGCAGAAAACATCTGATTCCAAAGAAAAATTATATTTTGAGTGTTATTAAAAATAAATTCATCATAAATATAACTCCTAAAAATGATAAGGAAAAGAAATCCTTTGGATTTTATACTGATTAGTCACTTTTAAAATTTGAAAATCTAACCTTGAATGACAGGATTCTCAGTCTCTGAGAGTACCTGACAAATGGTTTTCTTGAGGAATGTTATTTTATCCACATAGGATAATGATGCTTCATTGGTGTGACTACTTGTGACTCTGGATCAGCAGTGCATCATCACAATGTCACCTTGGCAGTGCCTGGCTACTTAGTGCTGCTGTCTCCCCTGCTAGAATGCAGCTATTACTAATAGTACATACTCGCATGATGGGATATGGAGATGTCTTAGCTTCTACCTGTACGCCGTATGTAAGCAAAGAATATTTATCTTCAAGTTGACAGCTTGCACAGGCATAACATTCCCTAAAAATTTTAATATAAAACCCAAATACCCTCCCTTATGGGATTATGATAATATAATTTCTGTATCTTGCTGGTTTCAAAAGACCAATCCTTTATCATACTACTTGAGTCATTTAAATATAAAAATAAAGGTAGTTGACCCATGTAGAAACCCAACTGAATAATGACATTGCTTCTGAATTTTAATAGCAGGTTTCAATGCTTTGCAAAGCCACAAACCTTCCATCCAGGGCATAATAAAACGGGAATGTACCTAGTGAAATATCTCTCTGAACTACTTATTTATGAAGTTATAGATGACTTGAGTAATAAATTGTAGTTTTCCCACAGATTATGTTGGTTTGTTTAAGGCTTTATCTGAAGCTCAGAATTCATACTTGCAGTTCTTCAAACTGTCAAAAGTGTTCATATTTGCTCACTGGGCTAAAAAGAATATATAGTTCAGAGAAGAGGAAAAAGAAAAGTCATCCTCACATCTAAAATGCTAAGAGTGTTCTTAGTAATCTTAGTAATGATAGACATAGCCATTTCTTCACATGTATACGATAACACATGTCCTCATGAATATTTAAATATCACGAATCAATATATAACCATAATTGTTAAATGGCAGATCTATCCAGAAAACCTGTAGATGAAATGATTTGCCTATCAAGAAGGGCAACCATGGAAAGGAAAAATAGGTAGGGAAATAATATTGTAACAATCCCGGGACTCATAGTTTGAATATCATGGCTCCACTCCCAGGTTGACTGGTAAGCAACTGGATTTATGTCTTAGATAAAACCCAACCTTCTAGATCTGTTTCCCTGCATATAAAATGAGGATGATCTAATATACTATAATTTGGCATTACAAAGAAGTGTGAGGGAGGTCTTTCTCTTTATTCCAACAACCAGTGAAAGTTAAAATGGGTAGAAACACTGTAGAGTAAATACATCTGCCTAAGTATAAACCATGACCCTCACTTTCTTACTAGGTGGTTGGCCAACTCAGAACACTGCATCAGCAAAACGGGCAATGTAACAACCTCTAATTCATAGTTTGGTTGTATTAATTTAAATAAGAGAATATATATAAAAGAATGTAACAGAAATAGGAAGAGTTCAATAAGCCTTAGCAGCTAATATAGCAATAATCAGAGTAGTATCAATGGTGTACCTTAAAGTCCTGCACATAATTGGGGAGCATGAATGCCTTCAAGGCTGACAAAACTGACCTAGAACCTCATCAAAAATAGGCACATAATTCAAAAATGGAAATGGAAACTCCAAGAAAGATTACTTAGCAACAGAAACACAGATAGAAAAAACCATTTGGAAAACATAAGCAATGACCATTTAAGCACTATTAATAGTCAGAGGAACATGAGTGCAGTTCCCTTGGACTGACCAGTTCCTCTATTTGGAACTGATATATGAATTTTGAGCACCAATGATACAAAGTACTCAAAAACTTGTTAAATGCCCACTTATTTTCTGATTCCAAAATAACCTATAACAACCTCTGGTAATTTCTCTCTCATATATTTATCTATATAGAGAAAATATGATGAAGTTAACAAGAAAATGCACTCATTTTGCCTGACACATCTCTCATTGTGAGTCAACCCTCTAATGTTCTGCATTTCTACTCAAATCTCTATGAGCCATCGAAGCAAAAGTCAGCACTTAAGTTTGACCAATATTAAAAAGGAAACATGAGCCACAAAATCAGATTCTGTATTACAATTAATTCACTTCAATACTGTTTTTTTTAAGTCTTCTTAGCATTTAACCTCTCTTTTTTTGATACAAAATCTGGTTTTAAATGCTATTATTTTGGTTTTCTAATACAATTTAAACACTGTGCTAGTCATTAGTGTAGTAAACCTGTCCACATTACCTCTTAACTTAGCAAAAACTTTCTAAAAACCAGTATATTACTCAACGTTAAATGTTACTCATAAACAGAAAATTTAAAGGATATAAAAGCTTGGATATTCTGTAAGCAATTTTTTATGGTGTGGTAAGAACCTTATTAATAGGCAAAAGTAATATAAGTTCACTCTGTAAATTTATAATTGTGCAAAATTAAAATAAAGCATGTATTTAAAAATGACTTGAAGTCTTACAAGATGATGGATTGAAATAACACAAATTTATACCTTAATCCAAAGACTTAAAAATTCTGAATAAGCTATGATAAATAAAACTAAAGAAAAAGCTGACCAGGAAAGACAGAAAAAAGATGCCAAAAACTCAAACTGAGAGGAGCAAAACATGCAAAGTAACACTTCATTATCAGATCCAAAATATGTAGGCAAGTATAAAATCCAAAATGAACCAGGTATAGTGGTACACTCCTGTAATCCCAGTGACTCTGGAGGTAAAGTTAGGGATATCAAAAGTTCAAGGCCAGCCTCAGCAACTTAGTGAGACCCCCAACAATTTAGTGGAGCCCCATCTTGAAATTACTTTCATTTTTAAAAATTTCCTTCCTTCCTTCCTTCCTTCCTTCCTTCCTTCCTTCCTTCCTTCCTTCCTTCCTTCCTTCATCTCCTTATTTTTTGAGACAGAGTCTCACTAAGTTGCTGAGGCTGGCCTTGAACTTTTGATCTCCTTATCTTGCAATGCTCCTACCTCAGCCTCCCAAATTGATGCGATTATAGACATGTGTTACCACTTTTGGTTCCTGTCTCAAAATTTAAAAAGTAAAAAGGACTGGGGATGTGATTCGATTGGAAAGTGCCCCTGGGTTTAATCCTTAGCACCCAAAACCAAAAAGCAAAAAAGAAAATAAGCCCAGCATAACAAGAACAGGGTAGAATTATATAAACAGGACAAGAGGACAGAGTCTGGATTCCAGCAAAGTCGCAGGTTTGGAATTGTAATCCCTGAATAAGACTTCAAGCATGGGAAATCTTTCTCACTTTATGAAAATATAATTAGAGAAATTTGACCCTTGGGCCCAGAAAAATCCCAATAAACAAGTTTCTGTAACTGACAAGGATTGTTTCTCCCGCTCCCAGCCCCCTCAAAACTATCTTCTTAGAAACTGAAATTGCAAGACTACACTCTATGTACATAAATTTCACATTTACATTATACCAGTGGTGCATAAATCCTCCAATAATTTACATAAACATTGGTACTGGACTAATTAAGCTTCAAAAGGCACTGGCAGATGTCCACTGAAAATCATCCTGAAAATCTGCTTCTATAACCTAGAGGTCATAGGACAAACACAGGGCAAGGAAGGAAGGAGACAAGAACAGAGGGGAGGAGAAGGAGGAAGGGAAAAAGAAATTCTTAAAACCAATTTCTACCACGAGGGGGAGGGAGGGTGGGACAAACAAGAGAATTTGGGCTTTAAAAAAAAAAAATGCATGAAATAAAGCAATAAAAAGCACCCACAAGGGACTATGGTTGTGGCCCAGTGGTAGAGCTCTTGCCTTGTACATGTGAGGCACTGGGTTCAATCCTCAACACCACATAAAATAAATAAATAAACAAAACAAAGATATTTAAAATATACTTGTTTTTTAGAAAGCATTAACAGAATAAATAGATATTTTAAAAAATTTTAAGGTAAAATGGAAGGAATAAAATCCTATAAGAGGCACTGAGAATAGGGTGCTTTAAAGAAAAAAACAAATGAACGTAAAGAAATTAGAAACATGGTCACTGATAAAACCAAGAGCTTGTTGAAATATATAACAAATAAAGCTGGACTCACAGAGATTATATAAATGGGAAGTTAGATATGATTTTATTATCTAAGAAGCAAAACAGAAAGGTAAAAATAGATGATTCAAATGAAACATGGAGGATAAAATGAGAGGACCCAAATTATATGGAATAAAAGATTTAAGAGAACAGAAAAGAATTAGTTGGGGAACAGAAAAATTTCAAAGAAATAATAATTGGTATTTTTCCAGAATTGATGAAAGAAGAATACTTGGATCAACTAAGCAAATTGAATCCTGAACCCAATAAATATAAAAATAGATATATTAGAGTGAAAACACAGGATCTAAAAAAGTCTTTAAGAATATAAAATTGTACATAGAAAAACATATCAGTACATACAAAGGAATTAAAATTTTATAAGAGCTAACTTAGCAAAAATGTAAGCAGATAATGTAATAATATCTTCAAAAAACTGAGAAAAAAATAGCATTAACCTAAAAGTATAAAGTTCTAAGAAAACAGATTCAAATAAAAATGCAGAATAAAGACATTAAATATGAAGATAATTTACCTCCCATAGACTCTGATTAAAAGGTCAATGAATACTTTTGATAAAATGAATAAAAATTTAGAACAAAGAAACAAGATACAAGGAGCAGTCATATGATACTTCTCATTAATTTCTAGATAAATGTGTAGAATTTTAGTTAAATTTAATAATTAAGGCATTTAAATACACTTTTAGGTAAATTTTCACCTAATAAATTATCTAAGTAATCAAAATTCACAATTACAAATTTAGAAGATAGTTAATAAAATTACAAAAACAAAGTTTTAGACAACAATTTCAGAGTTATTGTTTGGAATCAAATTTTCTATGGTCTAAAAATCATTTGAGATTTAAATCTTTTTAGAAGTAAAGATAAACTGTAGGTTCAACTTAGACATTATTAAGAAAACTAGACATGTTAAAATTTTAAGGCCAATCACCAAAATAATTAAAATTAAATGAATAACCACCAAACAAGAAAAATGTAGAAAGGGAGAAATAAATGAATCACTAACAATCCCATGGAAGGCAGAAATTTGGAACAAACAAAAAAGGAAAACATATGGTAAAAAGAAAGCACAATATTGAAAAGTAAGCCAAATATCACAGCAATCACAGTAAATTTTATCAAAATCAACCTATTAGCTACAGGACAAATTGTCATACTGAAAACAAAAACAATAGAAATTCTGTTATAATCTGGCTATAAAATTATTCAGAATAGACTAGGCCACATGATGATTACAAATTAACCCACAAGCTCAGTGGCTAAACTAATAGTTGTTTCTCATTCTAATGAACTTGGAAGACACTGGCTAGACTCTATCCATAAAACACAATCACTACCCCCAAGGAATCCTGTTGCTCATTGGCCAGGTCTAGTCACAACCAAAATGAAACCAGGAAAAAAGTGTGGCTGGCCATAATTTGGTGAACTTATAACGTGGTGAACACACACATTTAAATATAACACACAAGCTTGAAAATAAAGGGATAGAACAGGATACAGCTAAAATCTTAACCAAGAAAGAATGCCAATGTAGTAATTTAATAACAAAGAAACTGGCATGTAAGTGGGAGAAATCATTTGAGGAAAATAGAATAAGTTAATAACAAGATATAAAAATCTTTAACTAGAATTAAAAACCAGGTATGCACATAACTATAGAGTCTCAAAATACACAAAGAAAACCTTATAGAAATACAAGGAAAAACCCCTTTATCTGCTGTCATGGAGATAAAATACATATCTCAAAAGTCCATTAATAATTACATACATCAGAGCTGGTGTTGTGGCTTAGTGGTAGAGAGCTTGACTAGCATGTGTGAGGCCCTGGGTTCAATTCTCATCACCACATATAAATAAATAAAATAAAAGTCCATCAGCAACTTAATATTTTTCAGAATTACATACATCAAAAAGTTGATGTGTATCATATATAATAAAATTTTAAAAATTATCTGTGGCTGGGGCTGTCACTCAATGGCAGGGTGCTTGTCTAGCATGTGTGAGGCACTGGGTTCAATCTTCAGCACCACATAAAAATAAAAAAGGCATTCTGTTCACTTACAACTACAAAATAAAATTTAAAAAATATAAATCTGAATGAGAGAAAGCACACAGAGCATAATTATTAGATAAGGTTTTTGTTTGTTTATTTGTTTGTTTGGATTGTTTTGCAGTGTCGGTGATCAAACCCAGGGCCTCAAGCATGCCAGCTAAGTGCTCTACCACTGAGCCAAAGCTCCAACACTTATTGCAGTTTTTCTTATGTTGTTCATGTGCATTTATATACATGAAATCATAATTTATAGAATGTATGCTTTGTCTAAGCACATAAAATTTATAAAAACTGAATATTAAAAACTCAAAACAAATTCAAATCAATAAGATTAAATCCTCTTAAAAATGTAATGAAGTTGGAAACAAGCAGAAAAGTCTATGAAGCACCAGCAAATTTGGAAATTTAAATCACATTTTTTCTTTATTTTTATTAGTTACTTTTAGTTAGACATAACATTAGGATTTTTGTTTTAGTGGATTTTTTGTTTGTTTGTTTGTTTGTTGTTGTTTTATTTTTTGTAGCAGGGATTGAACCCCAGAGTACTTAACCACTGAGCCACCCCCTTGATCCATATTTGTGTTTTAGGGCCTCACTAAATTGCTGAGGCTGGCTTTGAACTTGCAATTCTCCTGCCTCAATCTCTCAAGCCACTGAAAATCCAGGCAGGTGCCACTATGCCTGGCTAGGGTTCATTTTCCACACATTATACATACATGGAATATAATTTGTTCTACTTTAGCCCCCAGTTCTTTCCCTTTCCCTACCAACCTCCCTCTCCCTGTTCCCTTCTCTCTACTATACTGGTCTTTCTGCTGTTTACTTATAGGATTTTTAAAAAAATCAGTGCCTTGTGGATATACATGAAGGTGAGGCTCACCATGCTATATTCATATGTGTACATAGGAAAGTTAGTCAGATTTTTAAAAATTTCTTTGGCCAAAGAACAGATCTCAATGGAAACAAGTAATATAATTACAGTAGAACCATTGAACTATACTATCTCAAAATTCATGCAATATAACAAACAAAATTTAAAGCATTATTTGTAGGCTTACATACAGTTGTAACCCCAAAATTAGATTTCAAAAATCAACACACACAAAAAGTGAAGACAAGGCTCAAAGATATCAACAAGGAGACTGTGATGAAGGCAGCAGAAAACCGCAGGAGAGTGAAGATGTAGTAGAAAATATCGGAGAAACCAAAGGAAGGGTTGAACAATGTAATAGAAGAATGCTTTAAAAACATGACTGGTTAAAAATAAACTGACAACATAAGCAACAAATATCATGAATTACAAAGATGAGGATATAAAAAGTCAGACTGAAAAATACAATGAACTTTACGAAAATGTAGGTAAATTGAATATTCTTTTAGAAAGATAAATTTTCAAAAACCACGTGGATACAGAAAGACTGAAAAGCAGTGTAACTATGGACAAAATGGAATTACAATTAAAAATTCTATCCATAAACAAGCATCCCCAATTATGACATAAGCCTTTCTTATAATACTGTCCCAGATATGGAGATTAAATTTACTCCTAACTCATTTTATAATATCAAGAGAAAAAACTATTGGAATTAAAACTGGACAATGACAAAATCAGAAATTTATAGTTTAATTAAATAAAGAAAGGAAAATATGCAAAAAATACTAAGTACATGAATCAAGGGAATCAAGTCATGAAAGAACTTTTATGATTGAGTAAGGCTTATATAGTAATGAAAAGATGTTTGAATTTTAGAATTTTAATGTAATTTTTCACTCTAAGCTATCATCTGATCACACAACCAAAAGTGAAAAAGAATTAATCAAAACAAATGCTCAGTTTTGATCCAAAACTGATAGCAAACCAGTAACATTAGAGTTTCCCTGGATATTTGACAAAACTTATAGTAATTATTATATTCAATGGTAAAATTGTGGATTTATTTTTTTAGGTCAAAGCAAAGCAAGGGTGCTCATTATTAGTCTGTTAAGTATTGTACTGCTTTATAATATATAATCAAGTTAAAAAGAAGACTGAGGAATTTTTAAAAGGGACGCAGTAAAGGGAAATTGCTACCATTAACAGATATATGAGGTTTCACTTAGAAAATTCAAGAGAATCTCTTCACAAAATTTAGACCCAGTAAGAGAGTGCAGTAAGCTTTCTAGACACAAAAAAGCAGATGAAAACTATTTTTATTCATTAAAAATATTGTTATAAAGTATCTCATTTATTAGAATACCAAAATATGCAAAGTACCTAAAAAGTAGAAAGTAATTTTTTGAAGAAAGTAAATTTTTTGTTGTTGTTGTTAAAAGACAAGAAACCAAGATCTGTATGAATTAAAAAACACCATGTTCATGAATAGAAAGATTCAGTATCATAAAAATGATACTTCTCGCTTAATAAATTTGGATTTAGTTCACAGTATACTCCACACAAACTATATGAAGATTCTGAAAAGTAGATTTTAAAAATATTTTAAAATACAAAGGGCAAGTATAAGACAAGAAGGGAATACAACCTACAAAATTTTAAGCATTTTATAGAGTTAATCTAAGAATGCATATGTTTAAATGCATTCTAATTCAACATATGTTAAATTTTATGTTAATTAAATATATATATATATATTAAATTTATGGTATATTTAGTTCATATATATAAACTTAGTGAATGTGATTGAATTTTTAGTAACTGAATATTTTAAAAATATCATTGAAAAGCAATTAAATGAGAATTGGTGCAGAAAAAAATACAAAATGTCATTATCAAAATCTACCCCATGAATATAACTGTTAATGTATGGCAGGGATAACATTATAAATCAATTGTAAAATGAGCACTATCTGTGTTCGGCTGGATCTGATTAAGAGCAAGAAAAAATATGAAAATTTAAACATAGGAAGTTTGATATAAATAAGTAGTTTTTAATTAATGCATTACACTGATACATAATATTGGGGTTCATTTTAACATAATTATATAAACATTAAATATAATTTGCTCCAATTCATTGCCTAGTAGTTTCCATTTCCTCCTCCCCATTCCCTTTTCTCTGCTCTACTGATTTCTTTCTTTTTATTTTTCTATTAATTTTTTACCTTGTACAATATGGATATACAGAGAGGTGAAATTTACTGTTGTATATTCATATATGTATATAGGAAATTTTTTTCAGATTCATTCCACCATTCCTCCATTTTTCTGTCTCTCCTCTGTCCCCCTGAAACCCATTCCTCTATTCCACTGATCTCTCTTCTTAAAAATTTTTATGATAGAAGAGTAACCAAAAAATCTCAAAGGAATCTCAAACCTAAGGGAGGGAATTTAAGAAGAAAAAATTTGGAATGATTGCCTTTCTCCCTAAATGCTGGACCCAGAGTTTTGGTTGCAGTCTCCCCATGTCACAAAAGTCCTCTGGAAGTTGCTTGGGCTTTAGGCCTGAACCTTGCAGTATCTGCCTTGCAATGGTCCTGAAAACATGGCATGGAGCGAGGGCTGAGCCCTTGTCAGGGGACTAAGCACTCTGGGCACACAGCTTGGACATCAGCATTTTCCCCACACATTGTATCACTAAACAACCATTCATTAGGAACCAGACACTGCAGAAGCAAAACGCCACAACTAGAAAGAGACATTCTCTGCCTAAGGAAATGCTTCTCAGAGCTACTTTCATGACATAGCTTAACCTCCAGCCCATTGAAAAAAAAAAGAATGTTAAAAATTCCAGTTCATGGGCTGGGGTTGTAGCTCACCAGTAAAGCGCTGGCTCAGCACATGTGAGGCTCTGGGTTCAATCCTCAGCACCACATCAAAATAAATAAAAATAAAGGTATTGTGTCCAACTACAATTAATAAATAAATATAAAAAAAAAATTCCAGTTCATTACAACAGAGTAAGCGCTAAAGTGTGACATTGGAGCTGAGAGGCAACAAATCAATTGATATCAAATCTTTTTATAATTTTTAGTAAGTATATATATATATATATATATATATATATATATATATATATATATAATACTCAATATATAAATACTAAATCTAGAAATAAGAAATTGAATACTCAAGCAATAAATTAGGACATCATAAACCATATAAAATTAATTTCACTTGTTTAACCACCTATAATTCAGTGAAAAACTTTAAAATTTTAGAATAAACTATAATCTTTTGTAGTAAATCTAAAGGGAAAATATTATTTAATAAGATGTATGTAATAAGAATTATCATTTTGATAAATATAAATATATTTAGATCAAAATTTTCTGTACAAAAAAAAATGTAAATATAAAATTTGAAATAACTACAGACTGAGAAAAGACATTTATAACTCAAAACTGACAAAACTTTAGGTTTAAAAACAAACCTAAAAAGAAATATCTCAATAATAGATTATAAGAAGGGAATTTAAAGAAGAGAAAAATCAAATAAACATGTAAAAACATCCACAGTCTTACTAGTCATTAGGGTTTGTTAAAAAAAACAGTAATTAAATACAATCTGTTTATAAGTAAAAATATGGAAGGCTAGAAATACAAAGCTTTTTTCCCTTTGGTATCAGGAATTGAGCCCAGGGATGCTTAACCACTGAGCCACATCCCTGGGCTTATTTTTTTAAACAAGGTCTTGCCAAGTTGCTTAGGGTCTTGCTAAGTAACTGAGGCTGGCTTTGAACCTGTGATCTTCATACCTCAGCTTCCTGAGCAGCTGGGATTACAGGCGTAAAAATACAAAGTTTTGATGAGACTTTAGAAAAGGAGAATGTCTCATGGAATAAGATTATAAATTGTTGTATTCACTATTATGAGAAATAGGCAAAAGTATGAAGATTGATATATCTCCTGTCCCAACAATTCAACATATCCGAGAAAGGCTTTCATCTATATGTGGAAGAAAACATGTAAGATATTTATTACAGCAATATCTCTAATAATGAAAAATCAGAAGCAGCCTACATATTTATGAATGAATGAATAAATTACTATGAGTGTTCAATGAAATGTTATATGCACATTAAAATAAAGTAACTGTATGTACCAACATGAAAATATCTAGAAAAACATAAGCAAAATGCAAAAAATCAAGTGGTTATTAAAGGAATAGCAGCCTGATAACATACATCTTCCATGCATAATTCAATAACATATGTACTTTGTAGATACCTATAGGTATTGAAGATAGAAAAAAATATTTAGCATTTACTTTTGTAAACCATGTACACTCTGGTATTTTTTTATTATTTGAGAAAGACATCCAATTATGTGGTTGTATGTAAATGCTAAAAGGTATGTTGATAACTAATGACTGCAACTCTATTTATTGACTATTATTTTATCTCCTATTTTAAACGTCATTTTTATCATGTATTAAATTCCAGTGTATGTGTTGGCACATTTCTTAATTTTCCATCTCTTCATACCTCAGTTTTTCAGCCACAGGAGAAATGCTGCACAGTTTTAAAACTATAGCTTTATAGCAAGGGTTGATATCCAAATTGTAAATTTTAGTGGTTTTAAATAAAATTTGATTTTATTGATATTTCTTCAGGTGGTCTTTATCTTCCCTACAACTCTTTAAAGAATAGACTGAATCAGACTCAAATCCATTCAAATGTTTACAGAGTACCTGCTATGTACTGGGAACAGTGTCAGATGCTGTCCAAATTTAACACAAAACCCTCCTATTGACATGGAATAACATTATAGAGGCTCAATTTTAAAACTGGGACTAATCAATGGGAAATAATTTTAGAATTTCTCACTTAGACGGGTAAGATAAGACATTCATCTTTAAAAGAGACCAGCTTGAAAGTACTCTCCTCTTAAATCCTTCCTTTTATCTTGCTCCATGGTACTTAAAATAATGTACTTAAGGATGTTGTACAGCAGTATACACAATGTTTACAGATCAGGTAAAAGGCTAACATAGTTACACATGATTTTTACCTGATTGCTGACTTTGGAACCTGAACTGGATAGGCTGTGCTGGTATACCGTAACATTAATGCACACAATTTTGTGGTACACAATTGAAGGAAGTGTTATGAAGTGGTCCCCTGAAATGCTCATGTGTTAGGCAATGATGAAATGTTTGGAGGTGAAATGATTAGATATGAGAGCTATAACCACATCAGCATATTAATCCATTTGATGGGTTAAAATTTTTGATGAACTACTGGCTGTTTTTTGTAGGTGGGTTGGGGGGCATTGCTGGAGGAAATAAGTCATTGGGTGTGTAGCCTTAGACCCGATTCTCTCCTCTTCCTCCTTCTTCTTCTCCTTCTTCTTCTTCTTCTTCTTCTTCTTCTCTCTCTCTCTCTCTCTCTCTCTCTCTCTCTCTCTCTCTCTCTCTCTCTCTTTCTCTTTCTCCCCTTCCCTCCTGCTATGAACTGAGCAGCTTTCCTCCACCACACCCTTCTGCTATGATATTCTTCCTCATCTCAGCTCCAGACCAATGAAACCAGCTGACCATGCATGGCAACCCTGAAACTGTGAGCCTCAATCTACTTTTCCTCCCTTAAATTGATCTTGCCAGTTATTTTGATCACAGAGAAGTAAAGTTAAAAGAGGATAAGAATTAAAGGTTGAAACTTAATAGCAACATGAAGTATTAGAGTTCAATTTTATGACTTTGATGAAACAAGAATATACTTTCAAACTAAAGGAAACATTTTGAATGACAATACACAGGCAGGATTACGATAAGGTACTTAGAAACCTAATGAATATACATGGTTGTACAAATTGTGTACTGTACATTTAAGCAAATGCATTAAAATTTTTATCTAATATAAGATAAAGTAATTATGTGGATTAGTCTCTGTGTCCTCTATTTTGTACCATTGGTCTAAAAGTCTATTTTGGTGCCAAGACCATGTCATTTTTGTCAATATTGCTCTGTAGTATAGTTTTAATTCTGGTATAGTGATGCCACCTACTTCACTCTTCATGCTAAGGATTGCTTTAGCTATTCTAGGTCTTTTATTTTTCCAGATGGATTGCATGACTGCTTTTTCTATTTCTATGTGGAATGTAATTGGGATTTTGATTGGAATTGCATTTTAAATCTGAATAGTGCTTTTGGTAGTATGGTCATTTTGAGAATATTATTTCTGCCTAACCAAGAACAAGGTATATCGTTCCATCTTCTAAGGTTTTCTTTAATTTCTTTCTTTAGCATTCTGTAGTTTTTATTGTAGAAATCTTTCACCTCTTAAGTTGATTCCCAAGTTTTTTTGTTGTTTTCTTTCTTTTGTTTGTTTGTTTTGTTTTGTTTTGTTTTGAGGCTGTTGTAAATAGGGTAGTTTTCCTCATTTCCCTTTCAGAGGATTTGTCACTGAAATACAGAAATGCCTTTGATTTATGTATGTTGATTTTATATCCTGCTACTCTGCTGAATTCACTTACTAGTTCTAGAAGTTTTCTGGTGGTTTTTGGGTCTTCTAGGTACAGAGTTATATCATCAGCAAATAATGCTAATTTGAGTTCTTCTTTTCCTATGGGTGTCCCTTTAATTTTTTTCATCTGTCTAATTGTTCTGCCCAGTGTTTCAAGAACTATGCTAAATAGAAGTGGTGAAAGAGGATGACATCCCTGTCTTGTTCCAGTTTTTAGAGGGAATGCTTTCAATTTTTCTCCATATTTGACAAAAATACCAAAAACGCACATTGGAGAAAAGATAGCCTCTTCAACAAATGGTGCTGGGAAAATTGGAAATCCATATGCAACAAAATTAAATTAAACCCTTATCTCTCACTATGCATAAAACTCAACTCAAAGTTGATCAAGGATGTAGGAATTAAACCACAGACCCTGTGTCTATCAGAAGAAAAAGTAGACCCAAATCTCCATCGTGTTGGATTAGGCCCCAAATTCCTTAATGAGACTCCTATAGTGAAAGAATTAATATAAAGAATCAATAAATGGGATGGATTCAAACTAAAAAGATTATTCTCAGAAAAAGAAGCAATCCATAAGGTAAATAAAGAGCCTACAAATTGGGAACAAATTCATATGACACGCATGTCAGATAGAGCACTAATCTGTAGAATATATAAGAACTCAAAAGTCTTAACACCAAAAAGACAAATAACCCAATCAATAAATGAGCCAAGGAACTGCACAGACACTTCTCAGAAGAAGATATACAATCAATCAACAAATATATGAAAAAATGTTCAACATCTCTAGCAATTTGAGAAATGCAAATCAAAACTAATCTAAGATTTCATCTTACTACAGTCAGAATGGCAGCTATTAAGAATATGAACAATAATAAGTGTCAGTGAGGATGTGGGGAAAAAGGCACACTTATGCTTTGCTGGTGGGACTGCAAATCAATGCAGCCAATATGGAAAGCAGTATGGAGAATCCTTGGAAACCAGGAATGGAACCACCATTTGACCCAGCTATCCCTCTCCTCTGTATACCCAAAGGACTTAAAAACAGCATACTACAGGGACACAGTCATGTCAATGTTTATAGCAGCACAATTCACAATAGCTAAACTGTGGAAACAACCTAGATGCCCTTCAGTACATGAATGGATAAAGAAAATGTGGTATACATACACAATGGAATACTATTTAGTATTAAAAGAGAACAAAATCATGGCATTTGCGGGTAAATGATGGAGCTAGAGAATATAATGCTAAGTGAAATTAGTCAATCTCAAAAAACCAAATGCTGAATGATTACTCTGATTTAAGGATGCTGATTTATAATATGCTGGGGTGGGGGTGGGAGGATTAAATGAACTCTAGATAGGGCAAAGGAGAAAAGGGGAGGGAGGGGATGGGAGGAGACATAGGGGTAGGAAAGATGGTGGAATTACCTAAGTACATCATTACCCTAAGTACATGTATGAAGACATGAAGGATGTGACTCTACTTTGTGTACAACCAGAGATATGAAAATTGCGCTTAGTATATGTAATATGAATTATGATGCATTCTGTTATCATATATAACAAATTAAAATATAATTTTTTAAAATTGCCTATGTGGATTTTACAGTGTACAAAGAGTACAGCAATATCTGGCAAACTTAATTACCTGAAAAAATAGTAATGGTATTGATCTTCTTAATGAGTTTAGTTGGCCAATATCAAAGAACTACATATCTTAAGACTGGAAGGAACATGGGTCAGTAAGGTGCTACTGACATGTCCAATTTTAACGTTGGACAATCACTTGAAGAGACCTGCATGTGGTCACAGAAATAGGAAAAGGTACAAATGTTGACTTCTAATATTGTCATAAAAAAATAGTGATTGCTCTGCTCTTCCTTCTCCGAGGGAATAGTCCTTGATCTTTCTACCACCTGTTAGCTATTCACTGTTAGAAATAAGGACAATTAAGCCATGAACTGGTAAGCATCAAACTAGGGGCTATAGAAAGGTGAACTGAGACAAGGTGAGGCTCATGTAGCAATTGTAAAACTACCAAGAGCTGCCTATCTTGTTTCTTCTCCCTTTTTAAGTTCCCATTCATTCACCTTTTAAACAATTCACAGGGAGAGACACACATGCAAACACAAATGCTATAAAATAGAGTATACAGTAGAAAGTAAGCATTTTAAAAAAATTAACTATACTCTTGGTAACCAGAAAATCCTGAAACTTCAGCTTCTTAGTACATAAAGAATTTTTCCGTCCCTGTAAAGTTCATTATATGTCAGGTGTTCCTTAGGGCAACTCTCTGCCAATCAGTGACTTAAAAATACACTAATTTTATTGTGAGGTTATCTCTGTCTCAACATGTAGACTCCAAGCTCACTAAGTCAAGCAAATGAGAGATGGAAAACTCAACCTATTTTCAAAGGCCTTTATCTAATCACAGCTACCTGGCCAAATCTAGTCACGTGGCTGCCCAACTAATTCTCAGCCAGCTCAGTGACCACCAGAAAAGGGAGGAGAACCAAGTATAATGAGCTCTAGTCATAGTACAAGCATGTATGTAGAGTCAACAAATAATTAGCAAGGGAACACCTGCATATCAACATAGGTAACTAATTCCATATTCATTTTCCAAGATGCATGGAAGTAAAACATGCCCAGGGGTCCTTCCCCATCACTGATTCTCTCTGAAAGCAATTCTCCTTCTCCTTCATTGTCCTGAAGAACGATCACAAAATGTGGCCATAGTGATGAATTAAGCTGCTTTATGTCATGAGGCAAACAAAACAGTAGAATGTTAAACCCAATGAAATTTAAACTTAATTAAGTTATTTTATGAGCTAATATAAAAATGCTCAGTTTATTATATGACTCTTAAAAAATTCTCAGTAGCATTAATATGTAATTGCATTGTTATACAAAACCAAGCTTTAAAATATATTATTTAAGGATATTAAAATAGCATTGCTTATTAATCTGAAATTGCTTAATCTGAAAAGGTTTCTATTTCTGCTTTGACTGGGGTTGTTTGTGGATACTAGGGCTGGTAACGCTTACATAACTAAACATACAAACAACCTGTGAATAAAAGACTTTTAACAACATTAAAAGTCCATTAGGAAAGCATGTTATTGCTTTACCTTAAAAAAAAATCTGAGTTTTCTTTAAAGGACATTTTGAGTATATGAAGGGTAGGAAGAAACCTACTATAGGTAGATAACTGTGGATATAACTGGTGTATCTTACCATTTTTCCTAACCTAATGTTTTGTGTATTTAAATATACTCAATAATAAATAGAATTTGGCAAGACAAAATGGATATTAATAATGCAATCAGTTTAGGGAATAGAAGAAAAAATGTAAGTACATTAAACAAGACTATCTTGCCATCTTAGTAAGAGAGAACTCATTAATTAAATGCTTTTTGACTAAAAAAACCTTAGTTGGTTAATTATTTTTGTATAGCATAAAATGTGTGTTTATTCTGTTTACTTATCCCCAAGGTCTTTGTGAGAGAATATTAGAGACAACTATAGCTTGTCATAAACCTCATTCAGTCCATCCCTTGCTCAAATATAACTGAATCATTTTTTATGTTGGGGGGGAGCGGGGAAAGGCCGCTACAGGTCTTCAGTGCCATTGGTCTTCTTGTGACATCTAATTCCATGATCAGTTTCCCACATGCATGCTACATAAATTGATAGACCCATTGGTTTAATTTCTCACCATGGAAGTCTCCCTTGAATGTCAAAGGTGAGTGAGAATTACATGAACATATTGCATTTCTGCTTTCACCTGAGCAGGTTGTGGGCACATGGTCTAGCAGAAGATGAGATGTGTGGAGCTGACAGACATGAAAAATTTCTCCTTTTTGAAGTGAGGGAGGTACCAGAGGTTGAACTCAAGGGCACTCAACCACTGAGTCACATTCCCCAGCCCTATTTTGTATTTTATTTACAGTCAAATTCTTATTGAGTTGCTTAGTGCCTCTTTTTGCTGAGGCTGGCTTGGAACTCTTGATCCTCTTGCCTCAGGCTCCTATACCACTGGGATTACAGGAATGCACCACCCTGCTTGACCATGGGAGCCTTCTTTAGGTGTTCTTTAAAGTTTAAAGACTCAGGCCAGGCATGGTAGACAACACCTATAATCCCAACAGCTCTGGAGGCTGAGGCTGGAGGATAACAAGTTCCAAGAAGCCTCAGCAACAGCAAGGCACTAAGCAAGTTAGTGAGACCCTGTCTATAAATAAAATACAAAATAGGGCTGAAGATGTGGCACAGTGGTTGAGTGCCCTTGAGTTTAATCCCTGGGACCCCCCTGCCTTAAAAAAATAAAATAAAATAAAGACTCAGCTGCCCAGAATGCATTCAAATTTGGAGTCACTTCAAATGCAATCTGATTTTATTTAAGAGAAAATGTTGAACTTCAAGAAACTTAAAGGTGGATGTTGTCTTTGCTGCTTAGAATCCCTATGCTTTACTCTTACGTTTTTCTGTTACAGTCAGTGGTAGAAAGAATATAAACATTGCCATCTCTTAACACAGCTAGCTTGTTGGCATAGTGGGAAGAGAGGAAGGATGGTGCCAAGGGTAACCGGGGTAGAGGTAGCTATTGCAACAGGTGAATTTAGAGCTGCCTCTCTTGTACTGAGGTACCGATAGCCTACAAAAGCATCCTGCTGGCCATGTCTCTACTGACCCACCCGGCTTTGCTGTTAGGAAAACCAGGAGTGCAGAGACATCCCAAACTGAGAATTGGATGCAACTCAGCAGGTGTACTCAATGGCACAGAGGAGAGGCAGAGAGTAACTATTAGAAAGATGAATAGATCAGCTCTAGCAGCTAAAGAACCACCTTCTGTCTTCTCCTGTGCTGACACTGTTCTCCTGCTGCTCCACCAACATTTTCTTTTGACACAATCCTTTTTGTTGTAGTTATTATTAGAATTGTATTTGAACTTAAGAGGTCTGAAGAGCTCTTGAGAAATAAAACAACCCAGAAGAATTTAATATTTATGCCCTAATCTCTTCTATTATTGCCTGAATCCCTAATGCACACATTGCTCCAACTCAAAATTTAAATCAGTAAAGAATCTGTGATGATTTATGTGTCTACTTTTCTGGGCCACAGTACCCAGATATTTTGTTAAATATTATTCTGGATATTTCTGTGAATAACAATTTAAATAATCAGTGTATGGAATAGAATAGAGTGTTCTCCATAATGTGGGCAGACCTCTTCCAATCAGTTGAAGTCCCTAATAAAGAAAATCTGACTTCCCCAAGCAAGAAGAAATTCTACTTGCAGACTTTTCTGTACAAGAAAGGCAACTTGTCCCTGGGTGTCCAGCCTTCTGGTCTACCCTGAAGATTTTAGATTTATGAAGCCTCTAATCCTTTCTCTCTCTCTCTCTCTCTCTCTCTCTCTCTCTCTCTCTCTCTCTCTCTCTCTCTCTCCCCTTCTGTCCCTCCCTCCCTCCTCTCTCTCTCTCTCACACACACACATACACACATTGTTGCCTCTGGAGAACACTAACTATACATAATCCCAAATCAATCTTGACTACCTTGAAATCAAATGTTTTCTACACCAGTGCTGTAGGGGATGAGTGTATGAATCCTGGCTTTGTGAACGAGCATCCCTGAAAGATGTCAGAGATAGTATCTGATCTGAACAGGTATAAAGGCCAGCACCATTTGCTATCTGTCCAACAAATATGCTGACATTTTTTAAAAGCCTTGATTTTTTCCAGTTAAAAAGGTAATTCAGAGGGGAGTTAGTAAAATCTCTCTCCATTAAACTCTATAAGCTTCATTTAATTATTTGAAGCTCCTAATCCTATGAAATGCTAAAAATAATTCTAGTTATATTTATTAAGAAACTATGTTTTATCAATATCAATATCTGTAATTGATTTAAGTCAACATTTTCTCTGCATTTGGGCAGTTTCTATTTTTCAATATGATAGGTAATCCATTTGCAAATCAGTTGGTTTCCATAGTTGTGATAATATTATAAAATTAATGTTGTACATCATATTTTAAACTAACTTAGCTGATTAATTCAAGATAATTTCAGATTGCCCAAATAATTGATCAGCACAGGAATTTTTGCCTATGTTTTTGTAAAGTTCGATATCTGTGCAATGAAGTACTTATAGGAGCAATCATTAGTAAAAATCATGTACAATGACAAATACCAAAATCTCAAAACTTTCCATTTTTTAATTCTAAAAGCCTCTACGTTTTTTTATATTTAAATGCAGCCTGTTTTAACATAAGGTGTATTAGTCCTAATTATTGATAATTTTGAAGACGTCTCTGCTAAAAAAAAAAAAAAAAACCCTCTCTCCTTACCAAAGAAAGAATATTATTCTTATCCTTGAGCATTGTGGTGATAATTTTATGTATCAACTTGTCTAGGTTCAGTAGTGCCCAGTTGCTTAGTCAAATACTAATCTACAGGTTATAGTGAAGGAATTTGTGAGTGTAAAGTAACATTTACAATCAGTTGACTTTAAATAAGACACATCGTGCTCTATTATGTGTGTGGCCTCAGTTGAAAGCCTTTGTAGCAAAGAACCTCAGTCTTCCAAAGAAGAATTTCTGTTTCAATACCAAAACCTCATCTATTACCTAAATTTCCAGTCCGCTGGCCTGCCCTGTGAATTTTAGACTTGTTGGCCCTGACAATTGCATAATACCATGAGCCAAATACCTTAAAACGTATTATGTTGGGAAGTTCATAATTTAAACTAACCAGATCTATTTACTCAAGGTGATTCCAGGCTTCCCAAGATACATATATTTCCTGATATTTCTTATTGAATTTGTTTCTCTAGAAAACCATAATAAAATATGTGTAATGTAGTCAATATAGCATATATTATAAAATCCAATATTCAATTCTTACATCAGCTTTAAATTTGGAAAAGCCATATAAGAATTTTGTTTATCATTTTTGGCCAATAATTTCAGGGCATATGCTTCTTTATTTACTCTTACAACTGGTACAGGAGTAAAATATATTATACACTGGGTTTTGTTCTATTCTTTCAGCAATTACTGCCCTATTTTTAGGACACTTTCACCACTTTTTATTTGCTTATTTCAAAAGAAGAATAGTTCCAATTTACAGTTAGCTTACACTGCCCTTTGGAGTTATTTCAAAGCCAAACACTTGTACTTAAGATTATGCTATAGGATAAAAAAACAAGCCCTGAGCACTTGTTTTTCATCCACAGAATAAAAAAAAGAGCCAAGATACCAACCTGATAGTAATGAGTTTGAAGAAGATTTTTTTTTTTACAACTTGACCTAAAATATTCTTCTACAGATAACTTAGGCATTTCAATTGGTAAAAGAGCTGAGTTAACTATTATCTTAGTCAATTCGGGCTGCTTTTAAAAGTACCATATATTGGGTAGCTTATAAACAATAGAAATTTGTGTCTCACTGTCCTGGAGCCTGAAGTCCAAGAACAGGATGTCACAGTGGGGTTCTAGTGAGGGTCTGCTTCAGGTTGCACAAGAAGGGTATTCTCATATATCCCCATATAGTGGGAGGAGGGCAATAAAAGTCTCTGGGGTCTCTTTAACAAAGGCATGGATCCCATTCTTGATGTCCACCCTCATGACCTAAATTATACCTCAAAGGCCCTAATTTTTAACACCATTATGTTGGAAGTTAGGATTTCAATAGAGAAATCTTTGAAACAATGCAAAAATTCAGTCCAAAGCAACTATTAAATTAAAATGTTTATAATTACCACTTATATCCTGGGTCAGGCAACATAATTCCTTCCCCTAAGACATCCATCTCCTAATATCCAGAATTTTTTAATAGTTAGTTATAGTACATGGTAAAAAGCTTACTTTATAGTTGTGATCAAGTTAAGAATCATGAGATAGGGTGAGTAGCCTGGATTGCCCATAGAGGATTTTAGAAGTGGAAGAGTAGACAACACAGAAGACAAGGAGCTTCAAGAATAGATGCAGAGGTAAAAGTGATGTGGCTGCTGGCCAGAGACTGCAGGAAGTCTCCAGATGCAAGGCAAAACTCAAAACTCTTCTTGAGCCTGCAGAAAGAACACAGCCCAAACTCCTATGAGTCTAATGCGATTCATTTTGGACTTTTTACCACTTGAACTCTGACATAATGCATATGTGATATTTGAGCCACTAATCTTGTAATTTGTTAAATAATAGTAATCCTGTAGCCATCTGAAACCTCTCCCAAAAGGTGTCTTAGTCCTAATTCATAGTTACTTCAGGTTCATCAAACATCAGTTTCTTTGCTGTAAGTTTCCACAGCAGTAATTCTGCCTCAGAAGAACTAGTCCCTAACATGTTCATCTCAGTGTGCTTTCTCGTATCTTCACAATAGTATGTGTGAGCACAGAACTGTGTTCATCTTATTCACAGCTGTAGCCTCAGCACAAATTCGGTGCCTAACATAGATACAGGAGGTTCTAAAAAAAAAAAAAAAAAAAAAAAATTGTTGTAAGTATGAAGACCTCTTGCTTCCCGCTTAAAGAACATAAATGAGACAACTAGAACATATATTTGCTTTAAAACTAATGATCTGAGGATAAAAGGACTAAGTAACAATCCTATCACTGTTCCCAAGGGCCTTCTCTTACATGAAATAAATTTGCTAATGTAATTCAATAGTTATTACTCTCATGCTTTTATTACACTAATTGATATTCAACCTTTAGCAAGTTACCCACCTTTTCTGAATCTCTAAAATGAGAACAAATAAGACAAGAATCATTCTAGACTTTCTAAAATGTGGGTCATGGAGGAAAACCAGGAGCTTATAAAAGTTTTAATTTGATGAAAGAAAAGCAGTATGCTAATAATTGCACCTAGATATTTATGCAGTAATCACGCATTTTTAAACATATAAAAAAACTTGAGTTTCTAGAAAACTGCAATATATATACATGTATGTATACATATAAACATATAAATATATGTATATTTCATCATCAATAATATTATTATTTTCTCAGAACTCTCAATTCCAATAATATATCAATACCTCCTATGATTTGAAAATGATTTGTCCCCTCTAAAACTTCATTGGAATTTGACTACCATTGATGAATGCAATCATCTAGACTATCTAAATGAGGGTAAAACAGCTGCAAATTTTTTTATATAAATTTACTTAACCTCACAGTCATTTTCCAGGAATAACTCCATGAAGTTTAATGTTCATATGGGCCTGGAGTCATGAAGTCTTCATGAACATTTCTACAGTGCTCCTTTCTCCAACTATTATGACAACAGTAATGCTATGGACTTGCTGATATAAATAAACCAATACATTAATTATATTGAACTCTTAGTAACAGATCATACAGCTTCCGAGGAAATGATATTTTAGGACATTCAGCTTACAGAAATAAATGCCCAATTTCACCTTCTTTTTCATTTACTTAATGCAAAAAATAAGTTAATTGCTTTTGTTCTACTCAATTTTTGCTGTGAAGAACATTGAGAAACAATAAGTGTAGTTGTTATAAAATAAACCATTTAGTGTTTTAAAAAATAATTGAGTACCATGGGACCCTCAGCTTTAATCTAAGGATTAACTTTTGCCAAGACCTTACTTGAGAATCTAACAAAATTACCTGAACTGATGAAAAACAACTCTTCTGGCAACAATGTCTTTAATCTTCCAAACCACAGCCTCATAACCATAAAAATCATAACCAGATTTTATCATAACCAGAAAAATATTTCCCTTACATTGCTTTGTTATACTCTAAACTCTTTAACAAAGCATAATGTCAAATTTCAAATTTTGTTTCTGTTTTAAAAGTTTTTCTGATGTTTGAAAGGAAATTTAGTTACAAAACAGTGCCATAATACCAATATATATGATACTCCTGAAAGGAAGACACATAGTTTCTCCACATGAGTTTATTTTTATTTTAATTTTTAACTATAGTTGTATGAAATGAATACTCAATATGATGGTGAATTAATCATCCTCTTCTATCTTTAACCCTTCCATTTTGAAACAGTTATTTACGTATATTATCACTGTCTTTCCTGAGATCAAGCTTCAATTTTGTAGGAAAATTAATTAAATGAAGGAAAACCATCATATACATCATACTTAACATATTTCCTAGTGCATTTATTCATAGTCTTTTATTTCTTACTTGCAATGACCTTTTCAGAGGAGCCATTTGAGAAGTAGTGCAGTTAACTATGCCCAGGTTTAAACTACTAAAATACCCTGTCCCCAGGACTTCAGAGAGAAGACTGGATCAAGATGTACAAGGACTGGAAAAGTATACATTAGTCAAGTCTCACTTGCCTATGGGCCCTCACAGGGCTCTGAGTGAAGATGTATACACCAGAATGAAGCTTTCTGATTCACCAGTTGGACATTCTGACACAGGACTGTCCTGGTCAAGCCAGGCCCTCTGGTGAGCAGCTACTTCCACACTGACATCATACAATAACTGCGCCAGCGTGGATTACCCAGTCTGTGTGCCTGCTGGATGAGAATCAGGGGAAGGGCCAAACAAGGAAGAATGTATTTAGGGATGATAATCAAAGGAAGGACCAGGTCTCCTGAGAAACTTAGGGTTCAGGAATCACGAAGACAGGTTATGTTAGAGCACAGCCCCAGTTTCCTTCCTGGAGGAGGAACATGAACTCAGATACAGATTTTAATTTTGTCAAGATTCTTGAGCCCACGGAATCATTTTGATGTGACTCCCCGCCCCCCATATTTAATACACAAAAACTGGTTGGCTGTCCTTTGTTCTTTGATTTCTTTTCCTACTTGAAAATTGCATTTCCTCCTGTCTCAAATGTGCTTCCTCTCTTTGGGAACACACAGGATGCCACTGACTCAGTACCAGAGGAATGTGTGTTTTGGTTGTTTTGGCAACAGTGGCCATGGGCTGAGTGAAAGAGGAGAGTAAAGGAATGGGTGGGTTCCCTATCGCTGGCTCAGCTCTGCTTCACCTACTGGCTGCATAGCCTTGGGCATTTCAGGATGGCACCTCATACCCTGCCTTTGTAGGAAATGAGAGGAGAGCAAGTGATAGCATCTTACCTGCTATAAAATGTTTTTTTTTAAAGCCCCTTCCAAGTTATAATCCGAAATTATGAAAATAATAATAGCTAATAAAAGCTGTCTGTTGTGTACCAAGACCCTCACTCACCATCTTTTATCTAGCATCTCTATTCGTCATCAGTAATACTCCTCCCTGCATAGGTGTCACTAGCATTATTCCACAGAGAAAAGCTCTTAGAGAAAGGTTGAGTAAATTGGGCTGATGGAGCTCACGTTTCCAGGCCTTAGTCTACCTAACTCCATCCCTGTGTTCTTTACTTGTGCTCTGATGCCCTCAGGTCTATGATTTATACTACATGTGACCAGTGTTCCCTGTAATCCTTTCAGATTGAAAGCAGCCAACCATGTTTCATAAGCAAGTCTTTGGTGGCTGAGTATGCATGAGAGGAATTTCGTGTTGCAATTAAAATTATAACAAAGTTAATCAGACACATATTTAATGATATGTATAACAGCTATTGTGCTACACATCATTAGGCATAAATGGTAAGCTATTCATATGAATAAAAATAATTATTTTTACACTGCTGAAGTAAGCATGACTGTAATCAGACAGGATTTGAGATGGGAAGGAAAAATTGTTAGAAGAAAAATAATTGTTCCATTTATTAATTTATTACTAATCTCTAAGCATTGTGCCAGGTATTTTATGTGCACTGTCTCACTAATCCTTCTACAGCTATTAATAACCTCCTCATAGATGGGGATTTTGAAGACATTAATAATCTCTTTTCCATAAATGGGGAAACTGAGGCTTGGAAAAATTAAGAAAAATTTTTGGAGTTGCCCATCTAGCATTGGTTGAAGTGAAATATCAAGCTAGGAAGTATTGTTAAACTAAATGAGTAACAACACCAGTGTTCATTCAGCTTGAATTACTAGTTGTAATATGTACATGTGTGTTATGAACAGCATGCTTGTGTCCCTGAAAATTTATAGAATATTAGCTCTAACCCACAATGTGATGATATTGGGCTCTCGGGGGTGTTTTAGTCAGCTTTTGAGTTAAAGACCCGACCAGCACAATTTTAGAGGAGGAAAAGTTTATTTGAGGGCTCACAGTTTCAGAGGACCACCATCCATAGAAGTCCAGCACCATGCTTCAAGGCTCCCAGTGAGGATAAACATCACGACAGAAGAGTGTGGCTGAGGGAAGAAGCTCACAAGATGATCAGAAAGCAGAGAGAAACTCCACTTGCTAGATACAAATATATGCCCCAAAGCCACAACCCCCATGCCCCACGTCCTCCAGCTACACCCTACGTGCCTTCAGTTACCATTCATTCCCATCACATGATAAATCCACTGATTGGGTTAAGGGTCTCATGATCCAATCATTTCTTCTTAAAAGTTCTTGCATTATCTGACAGGTAAGCTTTTGAGGAACACCTCACATCCAAACCATTACAGGAAGTCATTAGATTTAGATTTTAGATTAGATTGTGAAAATATGAATTTCATGATGGATTGATACCATTATAAGAAGAAGAGACACAAGATGGATTGTTCTCTTCCTCACTGTCTCTCACACACACATACATGTACACACACATACACACACACACACACACAGTGAGAAGACAGCTGTCTAGAAATCAGGGAGAGTGTCCTCACAATGTACCAAATCTCCTGACACCTTGATCTTTGACTTTCAATGTTCAGACCTGGAAGAAAAGAATGCATTTTGTTTTAGCAGACCAAGCTAAGTCAAGAGGTAACTTTTCAACCTCCTGTTTAAAAAACAGTGTAGGAACTTTTTTTCAGGAGGCAAAAATATATGAAATAGACCAGTTAGGACAGGCAACTTATGCTAAGGATCAAATAACAAAACAACCCAAAATTTCAGTGGCTTATTGTCATGAATTATGTTATACACTCTAAATGATACCATCTTGGCTACCTTGACAGAAAAGAGAGGACTATAAAACCTTAGATTGTTTTCCCTTTTCAATGCTAAATGCCAGAGAAAATGAGGTTTGGGTCAGCCAGGAGTCAACTTGGGATGGGAGCTCCAGATACTCAGTGGATAAGGAAGTTTTCTTATTAATTAAAATAGGTCCAGAAAGAGAAAGCACTGAAGAAAAAAAAATCACTAGTTTTGATATGTTACTCTGAAATCTGATTTTAGGAATCATTCAAGTATCACTTAATTTGCCCATTATCTTTCCCATCTCCACTCTTTCTTTGCCACCATTGCCTGGAATTGTGAGACTTAACAGTTAAATGTGTTCAGATATTTTAATAAGGTATAGTTCAATGTTTTGGGTGGACTCTTAGATACGAAGAGTGCTTATTTTTAAAGTATGCTATTAGCTTGGTGGTAGAGAATTCACATATATTTGTAGAAACTGTGCTTGGGGATATGCAATGTCCAATAACATGAATCAAATACAGTATGATAGAAATCTAATGGTCCAACAGGGCACAAGGGCTCATACCTGTAATCCCAGTGACTTGGTAGGCTGAGGAAGGAGGATTGCAAGTTCAAGGCCAGTCTTAGCAACTCAGCAAGACCCTAAGCAACTTAGAGAGACTGTCTTAAAATTTAAAAATAATTGATTAATTAATTAATTAAAAAGGCTGGAGATGTCACTCAGTGGTAAAGCTTAACACCCTCCCCCCTAAAAAAGCTAAATGGTCCATGGTCCATAGTAGAAATAAACACTAACCATTGACCTAATTAGTTGGTATGTGCACTGATATGGAAAGCTATATATTAATAAGTCATGGATTTATAAGAAATAAATTGGAGAAATTGAAGTTTTATTGAACTTAATACTAAGAAGAATAAGCAGCAGTAGCCACCTTCATGTCTGATCAGAAAGTTAGAAATACTATTGAGAACAAGTGTTTTGTACTTTCCACAATAGAGAGGAAGAGCTCTGAGCCAAAATCCAAAGACTTTAGGCTTTTTGGGTGAGGTGACATATCTTAATGTGTGGCAAGAAGAAGTAGTAAGATCTATTTGGGGCAATCAAAAAACATAACTCAGCATTGGTTCCTCCTCAAACTTAAGCTACATTAGTTTTGTCAGGTTTCAAAAGCTTCCAGGAAGACGGAGGGAGAAACACCTATGTTGCCATTCTGACTCGGGATGTCAGTTTTGTGTGAGAAAATAATGAGCATCGTTTTGCCTCATGAAGAGCCAGTTGACTCAGAATTCATGCCGCATCAAGGCAGCACAGCTGAGGCAAGAGGTTTCAAATGTTCCTAGAGGGCTGAATCAGGTGGATGGTTTTGGCCTCAAGTTCCTTTGTTCTTTTTCTTTTTATCGAGGGAACATGATTTAAGACCCTAGTTAGAGATTGAGGCAGTATCGCTAAGAATCCCTGGGGATAGTTTTGTGGCATTTATTGAGGTTTTGTAACTCTAGAGTTACAATTGGGAGCCTTTTCTGCTTGACCCTAGGTCCTGGACATCCAT
The DNA here is from genome assembly GCF_048772815.1 of Callospermophilus lateralis. Taxonomy (NCBI): domain Eukaryota; kingdom Metazoa; phylum Chordata; class Mammalia; order Rodentia; family Sciuridae; genus Callospermophilus; species Callospermophilus lateralis. Next base: position 81,052,589 of record NC_135313.1, on the reverse strand, counting down.
GGGCCCCTCTACTTTTACCTTACCCCTCTAAGCTTTTTTCTAAATGCACTCTTTTTCTTGCACCTCTTCCTTCAAATTTCCAACACAAAGCTCTTTCTAACAGTTATATTTACATTCTTCTATGTCACCATTCTGACCCTGTAATGAAGTGTGACCACTGGAAATTTCTGACAACCAACTCAAAATATCAATTCTGCTAAGTCAGCTTTCCCTGCCCAAGTCCTTCCATGCTCAGAGGACCTGGAAACATGGTGGGAAGTCAGTCTGGGAGAAGTTGGATGTGTTGTTCAGTCTAATCATGTGTAGGGAAAAAATATGGAAAGAGAGAGATTCCTGAAGAGCATACGATTGATGAACAAAGAATAAGACAAATGAAATGAGTCAGAGATCTGGACATGGGAGACATAGTTCCATTGTCTACCATGTAGTGACTTGCTTAGCTTAAGCAAGATGCTGGATATTTGAATTTGAATTTTATTATCAGCAAAATAAACATTTAAAACCCTACTTTTGAGAACTTTCAAAAGATTAAAATTATATAAAATCAAGATGAAATCATCTGTGTATAAGTTGTTACTATAATTACTATTATTATAAAATATGTACCCTATTGTTAAACACATTAAAATGAACAGAATAGAATATGTGGGGGGCGCGGTTTGGAGGTCATCGCAAAAGTTTGATTTTGATACACACACAAGAAAAAGAAGGAAACTTTTTCCAAGAAAAATGCACAATAACAGATTATAGCACAAACCCTTTGAAGTTCAGCTGTGGATATCCAGAATGGCATAAAACAAAACAAAATGCCAAAAGATATGAAAAGATTCCCTTTAAGTGAAAACATTTTGGAAACTTTTCTTCTTTTAAATTACTGTGATTTTACTCTAAAATTTGTTCCATAGTCTACCTAATCATTGCTCATTTCTAAATATTAGGATTTAGGTATGCCCAGCAAAATATATAATTCAACAAGTAACTAAATCAATGTGTGACTGAAGAAAGTATAGTTATATATTATTATTTCATTTTTTTCTTAGGCACCTATTTGAAAATTCATGTTGGCAAAAGCCTAGCAGGTTTTCATTTAATCCTTCTAACTAAAAATTTCTGTGGGTATAAAAGAGATTATATAAATGTTCATGTCTACACATACAAATGTATGTATATGCACATATAATATACATATAGGAATGAATATGGAATATCTAAAGCTAAAATAAATGTATATTAATAAAGGGTGGAAATTAGATCTCTCTCTCTCTCTCTCTCTCACACACACACACACACACACACACACACACACACATACAGAACCCTATAATTTACTTCTTATATATCTCAACTCCAGATACTGAGAAGCATCAACAGAGGACCAGTAAATCCTTGACCATTTATTTCACTTTCTAGGGATGACATATTTTATAAATTTTCCACTATGCTGTTGGAATTATGACACTGGGAAACATTTATTTAAATAGATAATGAACATATACTATGCTAGGAATAGAGAAATAAAGAGTGAAAAAGTCAAGCATGGGACAAATCACTTACAGTAATGAATTGTACTTTTTATTTCTATTTTTTAAAAATGTTTATTCTAATTTGTTATATTTGACAGCAGAATGCATTATAATTTATATTATACATATAGAAACAAATTTTTTTATATCTCTAGTTGTACACAAAGTAGTCACATCATTCCTGTCTTCATACATGTACTTAGGGTAATGATGGCCATCTCATTCCACTATCTTTCCTATCCACATGCCCCCTCCTTTCCCCTCCCTCCCCTTTGTTCTATCTAGAGTTTGTCTTATCCTCCCATGCTCCTCCACAATCCCATTATGAATCACCATCCTTATATCAGAGAAAGCATTTGGCATTTTTTGGGGGGGGGGGGATTGGCTAACTTCAAAAATGCCAAAAGATGAAAAGATTCCCTTTAAGTGGAAACATTAGCGTTATATTCTCCAACTCCATTCATTTACCCACAAATGTCATGATTTTATTCTCTTTTAATGCTGAATGGTATTCCATTATGCATGTATACCACATTTGCTTTATTCATTCATCAGCTGATGGGCATCTAGGTTAGTTTTATAGTTAGCTATTGGGGATTGTGCTGCTATGAACATTGATGTGGCTGTGTCCCAGTTGTCTGCTATTTTTAAGTCCTTTGGGTATAGACCGAGGAGCGGGATAGCTAGGTCAAATGGTGGTTCCATTCCCAGTTTTCCAAGGGAAATACTGCTTTCCATATAGACTGCACCAATTTGCAGTCTCACCAGCAAAGTATGAGTGTGCCTTTTTCCATACATCCTCTACAACACTTATTGTTGTTTGTTTTCTTAACAGCACTCTGACTGGAGTGAGATGAAAGATTAGTTTTGATTTGCATTTCTCTAGAGATGTTGAACATTTTTTCATACATTTTTTGACTGATTGTATACCATTTTCTGAGAAGTGTCTGTTCAGTTCCCTGGCCCATTTATTGATTAGGTTATTTGTTTGGTTTTTGTTTTTTGATATTTTTCGGTGTTAAGATTTTTGAGTTCTTTATATATCCTAGAGATTAGTGCTCTATCTGATGTGCGTATGGTAAAAATTTGCTTCTTAAATGTAGGCTCTCTATTCACCTCACTGATTGTTTCTTTTGCTGGGAAGAAGCGTTTTAGTTTGAATCCCTCCCATTTATTGATTCTTGGTATTAAGTTTTGCACTATAGGAGTCTTATTAAGGAAGTTAGGGCCTAATCCCACATGATGGAGATTTGGAGTCTAATTTTTCTTTTCATAGATGCTATGTTTCTGGTTTAATTACTTGGTTCTTGATCCATTTTGAGTTGAGTTTCGTGGATAATGAGAGATAGGGGTCTAATTTCATTTTGTTGCATATGGATTTCCAAATTTCCCAGCACCTTTTATTGAAGAGACTATCTTTTCGCCAATGTATGTTTTGGGTGCCTTTGTCTAATATAAGACAACTGTAGTTATGTGGGTTTTTCTCTCTGTCCTCTATTCTGTACCATTGGTCTAAAAATCTATTTTGGTGCCAATACCATGCTGTTTTCGATACTATTGCTCTGTAGTATAGTTTAAGCTCTGGTATAGTGATGCCACCTGCTTCACTTTTCTTGCTAAGGATTGCTTTAGTTATTCAGGGTTTCTTATTTTTCCAGATGAATTTCATGACTTTGTTTTGTATTTCTATGTGGAATGTCAATGGAATTTTGATTGCAATTGCATTAAATGTGTATAGTGCTTTAGGTAGTATGGTCATTTTGACAATATTAATTCTGCCTATCCAAGAACAAGGGATATCTCTCCATCTTATAAGGTCTTCTTTAATTTCTTTCTTTGGTGTTCTGTGATTTTTGTTTTAGAGCACTTTCACCTCTTTTATTACGTTGATTCCCAAGCATTTTTCTTTTTTCTTTTTCTTTTCTTTTCTTTTTTTTTTTTTTTTTTTTTTTGAGGCTATTGTAAATGGGGTATTTTTTTCTTGTCTCCCTTTCAGAGGATTTGTCACTGAAATACAGAAATGCCTTTGACTTATGGATGTTGATTTTATATCCTGCTACTTTACTGAATTCATTGACTAGTTCTAGAAGTTTTCTGGTCAAACTTTTTGTGTCTTCTAGGAATAGATTCATATTGTCAGCAAATAGTGCTAATTTGAGTTCTGCTTTTCCTATGGGTTTCCCTTTAATTTCTTTCATCTGTCTAAATGCTCTGGCTAGTGTTTCAAGAACTATGTTAAATAGAAGTGGTGAAAGAGGGCCTTCCTGTCTTGTTCCAGTTTTTAGAGGAAATGCCTTCAATTTTTCTCCATTTAGAATGATGTTGACCTGGGGCTTAGCATAGATAGCTTTTACAATGTTGAGATATGTTCCCGATATCCCTAGTTTTTCTAGTGTTTTGAACATGAAGGGGTGCTGAACTTTGTCAAATGCTTTTTCTGCATCTATTGAGATGATCATATGGTTCTTATCTTTAAGTCTATTGATGTGATGAATTACATTTATTGATTTCCATATGTTGAACTAACCTTGCATCCCTGGGATGAACCCCACTTGATTGTGGTGCACTATCTTTTTAATATGTTTTTGTATTTGATTTTCCAGAATTTTATTGAGAATTTTTGCATCTACATTCATTAGAAATATTGGTCTGAAGTTTTCTTTCCTTGATGTGTCTTTTCCTGGTTTTGGAATCAGGGTGATACCAGCCTCATAAAATGAATTTGGAAGTGCTCCTTCTTTTTCTATTTTACAAAATAATTTGAAGAGTATTGATATTAGTTCTTCTTTAAAGGTCTTGTAGAACTCAGCTATGTATCCATCCAGTCCTGGAATTTTCTTGTTTGGTAAGCTTCTAATGGCATCTTCTATTTTGTTGCTTGAAATTGATCTATTTAAATTGTGTATATCATCATGATTCAATTTGGGCAAATCATATGACTCTAGAAATTTGTTAATGCCTTCAATATTTTCTACTTTATTGAAGTACAAGTTTTCAAAATAATTTCTAGTTATCATCTGCATTTCTGAAGTGCTTCTTGTGATATTTCCTTTTTCATCACGTATGTTAGTAATTTGAATTTTCTCTCTCCTTCTCTTCATTAGCATGGCTAAGGGTTTGTCAATTTATTTACTTTTCAATTTTTCAATTGTTTCTTTGTATCAATTTCATTGATTTCAGCTCTGATTTTAATTATTTCCTGTCTTCTACTGCTTTTGATGGTTGTTTGTTTTTCTTTTTATAGGGCTTTGAGATGTAGTGTTAGGTCATTTATTTGTTAACTTTTTCTTCTTCTAAGGAATGAACTCCATGCAATAACTTTCCTCTTAGTACTGCCTTCATAGTGTCCCAGAGATTTCGATATGTTGTATCAGTGTTCTCATTTACCTCTAAGAATTTTTTAATCTCCTCCTTGATGTCTTTTGCAACCATTGTTCATTCAGTAGCATATTACTTAGTCTCCAGGTATTGGAGTAACTTTTATTTTTTATTTTGTCATTGGTTTCTAATTTTATTCCATTATCATCTGATACAATACAGATTGCTACTTTTATATATTTGCTAAGAGTTGCTTTGTGGCATAATAAATGGTCTATTTTAGAGAAGGATCCATGTGTTGCTGAGAAAAAGGTGTATTCGCTTGTTGAAGGATAAAATATTCTATACATGTCAGTTGAGTCAAAGTTATTGATTGTATTATTGAGTTCTACAGTTTGTTCAGATTTTGTTTGGAGGATCTATTCAGTGGTGAAAGAGGTGTGTTAAAATCATCCAGAATTATTATGTTGTGCTCTATTTGATTCTTGAACTTGAGAAGAGTTTGTTTGATGAACATAGATGTTTCATTTTGGGGGGCATATATATTTATAATTGTTATATCTTTTCGGTGTATGATTCCCTTGAGCAGTATGAAATGACCTTCTTTTCCCCTTTTGATTAACTTTGGTTTGAAGTCTACTTTATTTGATATGAGGCTAGAAACCCCTGCTTGCTTCCTCAGTTCAAGTGAGTGGTATTATTTTTCCCAACCTTTTACCTTCAGTCTATGGCTGCCTTTTCCTATGAGATGAGTGTCTTGGAGGCAGCATATTGTTGGGTCTTTTTTTTTTTTTTTTTTTTGATCCAATCTGCTAGACTATGTATTTAGGCCATTATCATTCAGGGTTATTATTGAGACATGATTTGTATTCCCAGCATTTTTGTTTGTTTTTGGTATTTAACTTGACTTGGTTTCTCCTTTGATTAGTTTTTCCTTTAGTGTAATACCTCCCTCTACTGATTTTCATCACTGTTTTTAATTTCCTCCTCATGGAATATTTTACCGAGGATGTTCTGTCGTACAGGCTTTCTAGTTGTAAATTCGTTTAACATGTTTATCATGGAAAGTTTTTTTTTTTTCATCATCAAATCTAAAGCTTAATTTTGCTGGATGTAAAATTCTTGGTTGACATCTATTTTCTTTCAGAGGTTGGGATATGTTGTTCTAGGATCTCATGGCTTTGAGGGTCTGGGTTGAAAAATATGCTGTGATACAAATTGGTCTCCCCCTATATGTGATCTGATTCCTCTCTCTTGTGGCTTTTAAGATTCTATCCTTATTGTGTATGCTAGGCATTTTTATTATAATGTGTCTTGTGTAGATCTGTTGTAATTTTGTACATTTGGTGTCTTTCAAGCCTCTTATATTTGATTTTCCAATTCATTCTTCATGCTTGAGAAATTTTCTGATATTATCTCATTAAAGAGATTGTGCATTCCTTTGCTTTTTCTATCCTAATAACTCTTAGATTTGATCTTTTGATGCTATCCCATAGTTCTTGGATGTTTTGTTCATGGTTTCTTACTATCCTCACTGTGAGTTCAACTTTATTTTCCAGATTGTATCCTTTGTCTTCATTAGCTGAAGTTCTGTCTTCCAAATGATCTAGTCTATTGGTGATGCTGTCTATAGTTTTTTAATTTGGTTTATTGTTTCCTTCATTTCAAGGATTTCTGATTTTTGTTCAGAGTCTGTATCTCTTTCTTGAAGTAATCTTTTGCTACCTGTATTTGCTCTCCTATCTCTTTGTTGGAATGATCAGTTTTTGCCCGTATTTGCTCATTTAGGTCATTCTTTAATTCACAGATCATTTTAATTATACACGTTCTGAACTCCTTCTCTGACATTTCATCAACTTCGTTGCCCATGGGTTCTGTTATTGTAGTATCCTGGTTTGGGGCACTTTCCTCCCTTATTTTTTCATGGTGTTTATGTGTTTTCTTTTCTTGCAGTGTGGAGCTGAGGTATTACAGTTTCTACTGTATAATTTTATAGTATCCATACAGATTATCTCTACCTTACCTTGATGGTGAGCTTCCAGATCCTGCTGGTGTCCCACAATGGATGCTACTGTAACTAAAGGTGGTGGCAACAATAGTGGAGGTAACTGGAGATAGCAGTGGAGATGCCCCAAGATGGATACAACATCTTTCATACAGAGGCTGAAAGAATGGACCTTACACTGGCTTTGGGATGCCTACTTCTAGATGCAGCTGCTTCTAGGCCCTGTCTGTTGTTGCAAAGTAGCGGCTACTGAGTGGGGAAGGCTACAGCGATGGCTGCAATGTCCAAAGATGGAAGTGGGTTAGGCCTGGGCCCCCTCGTGGGGGGTGCAGACCCAGGTCTATGCTGGGCCTGGGCTCCTCCGCAGGTTGGTGGACACAGTCCTGGCCTGAGCCTGAGCTCTGGCGGGTGTCTGCTGGTCAGTGGAGGTGATCCTGGCCTCGGGCCTGAGCTCCGGCAACAGTCTGCCGGTCGGTGGGGATAGACCCAGGCCTACTCTGAATTGTTCTTTTTAAAATTTGTATTTGTATTTATTTTTATTTTTTATTTGTTCTTATTAGTTATACATGATAGTAGAATGTATTTTGACATATTATACATATATGGAGTATAACGTCTCATTCTTCTGGTTGTACATGATGTAGAATTGCATTGCTCATGTAATCATATATGTACATAGGATAGTAACATCCAATTCATTCTACTGTTTTTTTTCTATTCCCATTCCCTCTTCCTTCCCTTCAATCCCCTTTGTCTAATCTGAAGTACTTCTATTCTTCCCTACTGCACTCCCTTACTGTGAGTTAGCATCTGCATACCATCGAAAACATTCAGCTTTAGGTATTTTGAGGTTGGCTTATTTCACTTAGCATGATATTCTCCAGTTCCATCCATTTACCAGGAAATGCCATAATTCTATACTAAATGAAATGAGGACCTCCTTTCTAAGGTATCTGCTTTTAATAAATACTCATATAAAGACTCGTAATAAATATCCAGTAATCTCCCAGTTGTTTCCTCATTCATTAAACCAATATATATTGAGGAACTACTTTTGTGTTGGTTTCAATTTGTAAAGGTAATTTTTTTTCTTCAAATTACATTTTTTTTTTCTTCAATTACTGCACAACCCTTCTTTGAAATTTCAGTCCTATCACACTCTGGGACAAAAACAAAACAACAACAACAACAAAACACCTTTCATTTCTGGGTACTAATAAATCCATTCTTCAACTGAAAGTGGTTGCTTTGTGCTTCTCATTTTCTTCAGCTCTACCTCAATGCTCCTGTCAAGAACATCTGTCATCTCCTTGATTTGTGCCAAGCTTTGCCTTTATAAAATATCATCCACTGTTACACCAAGCAGGTTTTTCCAGAATAATGCAACCAAGACCAATTTCCTTTTAAAATTGTGATTATTCCTCAAACATTTTCTCCTTGTATTTCTTACTATATCTGAATCATCTCTAAGTTACAGTTACATCTTAGGCTTCTACTACTCAGTATAGTAGCCATCAGAGTGCTTTGCATGTCGTAGTTCATATTTAATAAGTGGTTGGTTTAAAATTTAGATTGAATCTCCACATTCATAAAATATATTTTTGTGACTTGGATAATTATTGAAATACCCTCTGATTAAAAGAAAACAGAAGGTCAATATTGAGGTATAGAGCTGCTTGACCATTCTCATAACCATCTTCTTTTCAATTACAAGAATTTCAAAATGGGATTGAAGGTTTGGTGCATGAAACCATCTGAATAATTTTACTGTTGCATAATTTTAACTTCGCCAGAAACCAATTTCCAATTTCTAGAATTAACACATTATTAATAACACCAAGGCTATAGCTACAAAATTGCACTTTTTCCCTTTGCCCTTTTTGGCGATATTATTTGAGCTATGAGAAAATCAGCAAAGAAGTTCTTACTGTTATGTTTTTCCATTTGCTGTGGGAAGAACTGGCACCTAAGGCTATGTCTACATTATTTATAACACTTTGATAGATTAAATCTTAACTGTACCATAGAGCTTTTAAAGACATGTCTGTAAATGTTTAAGGATTACACAGGTGTTCATCCTGACTGCAAACAAAGACTCCTTTTTGTGGTTGGAAAACAAAATTAAAATGTAGCAGTGTCCTGCAAGCCATGGTTGCTGCTTAAAACAGTCCTTGACTGGACATGTCAGATCAATTTGTTACTCTTGACACATTTTTGTAGTTTAACAAAGTAGCCTCCATCAAGGGAAACATTTTTCTGATCCTGTACTTCTAAAATTAATCTCTCTGATGGTGACCTTTCATAAAGAAATGGTACAGTTAGTGTTCTACCAATGTTACAATATCCTAAAGGACTTTACCCTGAAAGATCCTCATGCTGGAAAGTATTCTTAAAGCTATTTAATTCTTCTCTGCACTATTACCAAGTCTGTGATGCAATTTTGATATGTTACCAAAAGACAAGAGCTTTATTTTTGGAAGCTATTGTTCACAGGACCCTTGAGAATTTCATTAATAAAAAACAAAACAATAGGATCTGATTCTAGTTTCTGAAATGCAGGACTTGTTACAGTTCTTTTTCAAGAAGGTGGTAATTTCATGAGTTTGCACTGGAAGTAATTATAATCACCTTTGACTCAGTGAAAGGTAATATATATACTCAGCTATCTGAGGTCCACATCAGTGCATATCATTTATTTATCCAACATTACAGGAACTTTAAGATAATTCATTGAAATATTTAACAAAGAAAGAGGAAAATTATGATGATAATTATAAAATGTGAGGATTGTAATCATGTTTTTCTCAATAACATAATTGAATTCTAATTTTTATGCAGACCATATGTCACAGTTTCTAAGCACAAACCTAGTTATTTATTGAAGTCAACTTCATTCTTCTTTGTCCTTTCTCTATTAACCCCTACTCTCCTTCTTTTTCTTTTTTAGATATTTCTATAAGATCCCTCTTGTAAATGCTGAACTTGAAAGAGACACACCTAAATGAAAAGAATGTTTTGAATTATCTGTTAGGCTTGGGTGGTATTAGGCAATTCACATTCCTTTATTACAAAAGCATCATACTTAAGCTTTATAAATCATATAACCAGAACCCAACAGATAGTCTTTTTTCTATAGCATCGCTGAACACAAGACTATCAACTCTGTAGTCATAAGAATAGTCAAGGTTAACTAGAGATCTCATAATTCCCCACTGTGATTCTAAAATTAATACCCTGTTTAGACTCCAGACATATTGTCCATTCTACCTTACATCACTTCAAAACACTGATCTCATTAGTTTTCTTCTCTTTTCTTTTTCCATGTATGTACTTTTTAACATATAAATAGTAAATATTAAGTTGTTGAAAACCCTAGCTATGTTGTCAAATAAAGTCTCTCACTACATGTGTCTGTCTATATTTAAATTAATTACGCTTTAGAATAAAAAATTTAGTTATTCAATTGCATCAGCCATATATCAAATATCCAGCAGCTACAAATGGCTAATAGTTATTCTAGTGGATGGCTCAGATATAGAAAATGCCTGCTTTTACAGAAAGTGGAGATTAAATGATATATTTCTAAACTTCCATTTGTCAAAGAATAAATTATACTGATTATTAAAAACCTTTAAAACACATGAAAACTAAGCATCAGGTATGACATGTTAAGCTTGTGTATGCAGTTAAGGAGAAATGTATGATCTTCAATGAAAGTAGCACAGAGGAATGGAAATGAATTCAGAAAAATATCAAATCAAGAAAAAAGAAATAAAATAATAATAGAATAATAAAAGAAGGACAGAAATAATCAATCAGAAGTTGGCCAATACAAAATAATCTGTGATAGAGAAAAACCAAGAAGATTAGTTCTTTGAATACATTAACAAACCTGCTAAAACTGGTATAAGTAATAAAACAAGTAGAATAGCACAAATTAAAAATCATGAATAAAAGAATGAGCATCTAGAGGTCTTACAGATATGTTTCAAAAACAGGTTATTATGATTGAATTTATGCAACAAATTCACAATTGCAATGACTTGTAAAATTTACTTCATAACACAGTTTACCAAAATTGGCAGGAAGAGAAATTATAAGTATGAATATACTTGTGTCTAGCAAATAAATTGAGTTAAATATTAAAAACTTGAAAATTACAACCCTACCCCAAATAGTTTCAACAGTGAATTATTTCAAATTTAAACAAACAATAACAATGAAATAGATAGATAGATAAACATAATTACTTCAATACTTAAAATAAAAATAAAGAGAACCCCTAAATTTTTTATAAAATCAGCATAATTTTGATACCAAAATTTGGCAGGGACAAAAAATAAATATATGAATATATATATAAATACATGAAACAATATTGAACTAGCAATCAGTGAAATGTGAATCAAAGCTACACCAAGATTTCATCTTACTTCAGTCAAAATGACAATTATCAAGAGTACAAATAATAATAAATGCTGGCAGAGATGTGGGGAAAAGGTACACATATGTATTGTTGATGGGACTACAAATTAATACAACCACAGTGGAAAGGATGGAGATTCCTCAAAAAACTAAGAATGGAACCACTATATGACCCAGCCATCCCACTCCTTGGTATTTATCCAAAAGAACTAAAATCATCATACCACAGTGATAGAGTCACATCACTGTTTATAGCGGCACAATTCCTAAGAGTCAAATTATGGACCCAGCCCAGAGGCCCATCAATAAATGAATGAATGAATAAAATATGGTATACATACAGAATAGTCTTACTGAATCATGAAGAAGAATGAAATTATGGCATTTTCTGATAAATGCACAAAAGTGAAAAACATTATGCTAAGTGAGATAAGCCAGACTCAGAAAATCAATAGTTGACTGTTTTCTCTCAGCAAAACTAAGTGGGAAAAGAGGGGACCGGATATCATAAATATATAGTAAAGATCAGCAGAGTAGAAGAAAGAAAGAGGGAAGGAAGAAAGAAAAGGGGAAGAAATGTGGAATTAACTTAAGAAAATCATACTATGCATATATAAATATACCAGAGTGAATTCCACCTTTATGTATATATATATAAAGTACCAATCAAAAATAAATAAATAAACAAGTGAAAGGAAGATCAGAAGAAGTAGGAAAATAGGAAGGTTCCACGGACTGAAATGGAGTAAATCAAATATCGTACCTGTATGATTTTGTCAGAATGAACCCAATATATATATATACTATATATAATGATAATGCTCTAATAAAAAAAGAGAAGAAAAATAAAAGGCCAATCTTTCTCATGAATATAAATACAAAATATTTAATAGAATATTAGCAAATGTAATCCAGTTGTATATTTAAATAAAAAATTCATTATTTCCAGTTAGTTTAATCTATTAAACCTAGGTTAGCTTAACAATTGAAAATCAATCAACATATTACCCATGAAATCTCAGGTTTTTAACTCTTGAATATTTCACTGAAACTGACCCTGTTGCATTAAAACACATTGGAAATCATAATCTAGAGCTTACATATACATTAGTATATCAATTAATATTATATCTTCTTATTATGTAATTATATCTAATATATAACATTATATTTTATATGCCACATTTAAGTTTGTTTGTTTGTTTTCCTTTAGGTCCCAGGGATTGAACTTGGAGGCACTCAATCATTGAGCCACATCCTCAACCCTATTTTTGTATTTTATTTAGAGACAGGGACTCACAGAGTTGCTTAGCGCCTCTTTTTGCTGAGGCTGGCTTTGAACTCTCAGTCCTCCTGCCTCAGCCTCCTGAATCACTGGAATCACAGGCGTGCACCACCACGCCCGACACATTTTTTATTGATGTTCTGCATTTGGAACAAAATGGGTTTATTGAAACAAAGAATGAAAAATAATAATGCTATCGAATAGTTGAACTAAATGCCTTTAGAAAGTTTAACTCTCATTCATGATTTTTAAAAATGCTATGCAACATTTCTTTCTTGACTCTTCTAAGAGTGTGATGAGGCAAGAAAGAAGATACAGATTAACAGGAAGGAAATAAAAATGGTATTCTTTGAGAGCAACCGAACTCCCACATAACTGGGGTACAATCCCTTTGGAAGGAACTACCATGCTGAGAGTCTGGTTCTGTGCAAAGCAACAACTCTACTCCTAGACAGACCCAAGAGGAACAGTGTGCATGGATTCTCCACACGACACAGGAATGTTTACAGAACATGATTTTTATAACAAAACCTGGAATTTTACCCAATTGCTCCTGACCATTCACACCAATGAAATGTATGTAGCACATCAATAAAATCCAACATAATGATAAGAAGAAACAAATGCAGTAAAAAACAGTCGACAGTATTGGTCAATGACAGTATTACATCAATTAGTGTACAGTATTATATCAAATTAAAATGTTAGATATTTTCTAATTTTGATCATTATAGCATTGTTATATGAAAGGATACCCATTTTTTAAAGAAATACACACTGAAATATTTGTCCCCAACATACCATTAGTAAAACTTTGTGCATGCATATATATGTATGAGACAATGATAAAGCAAAAGGAGGAAAATATGTACAATTTCAAAGTATGGATGAAGGACACAGTAGGTGTGCCTCAGATTCTTCTCTCAATGCTCCTATAAGCTGAAAATTATATAAGATTTAAAGCTAAAAAAATTAAATAAAACAGATTGAGGAGTGTATAATGTTATTATTCTACAGATATCTGTGGATGGAGAAACTAGTTTTTACAGAAGTCTTAAAGGGCCAGAAAAATTAATCATTCAGGAATACTATTATGATCATGGTCAAAGGGCCAACTCATGTTAACCAAGCTAAGAAACTGCATCAAGTAAAAGGCCAGTATGCCAATTTAACAGCTGCAACAAAAATTAGACTACTAGATGGGATGTTAGACTTGTGTGTGCATAGATGGTAAAAATAGATGGAAAAATCACTTATCTGAGGACTGCTTTAGAGCAGGGATGCAGAGCTTGCCAAGCTGATTGAATATATCAGATGCTGAATGTTCAGGTATTAAAAGTCTAATATATTTTTTTCCACAAACATTCTTCTTACCAAAAGGACATTTTAATTTTTTTTTGCCTGAGATAATTATAAAAATTATGTTTAATTTTGCAAATTAACTTCAATGTCAGGTGGGACTTCCTCAGGTCCAGCTTTCAGAGTGTATATATTTTAGGCTTCTGTTCCAGCCCAGAAAATCAGAACTCACTTCCATGATTGCTAAGAATGCCCTTTTATTGCTTAACACAGTAGAAGAAACAAAGTCAAATGTGAAAGCTTACAATGATGAGCTTTTTGGCAAGATGTTTTCACTGAATATAGAAGGCTGGTTGACTTCTTTTCCATTCACACTTTAAAATTCTAATTCATCATCTGTGTTTTTCAATGCTATGATAAAACGTTTTCATTTGTTAAGTGTTTAATTTTGAAGTGTTTGTGGCCAGTATGTTGAAAAGAAATTGAGTTTTAAAACCAGACCTGTATCCTGTGACTTTCAATTACTACTTTGCATAGCTTCTTGATAGGGTAGCCAGGATCGCCTTTTTATATGATTATGCTGTCTGAAATGAAGACACTTTACTTCTTCCTTTTCGCTCTCTACTCATTCTGTCCATCTACCCTTTTGTCTCTCCTTCTTCTCTCTTCCTTTCCTCTTGCACTACTCAGCTCAGGAATTGACAAATTGTTTTTAAAGGGCCAGATGGGAAATATTTTAAGCAAACAAATTATATATTCTCTGTTGCAGGTATTCAGGCATCCAACTTTTCTGCTGTAAGACAAGAAGAACCATAAGCAATACTTCAACTGGTATAATTGTGTTCCAATAAAATCTTATTAAAAAACTCATGAAAACAGGTGGTTGACTTACAAGCTGAATTTTGCTGACCCCTATCCTAGTATCTTGTTTTTTCTCTTTTATACCATTAATATGTTAAATGGCATTAATAAATCCTCTATGGTTTTTCATTACTGGAGCTAATCCCAAATGGTCATGATTTATTATCTTTTTGATATATTTTTATATTTGAATTCCTAATATTTAGTTAATTTTTTTGTGTTTTTAATCTTGGTTCATATGGATAGCAGGCTCTGCTTTTCTTCTTTTGCTATGTCTTTGCATGGTTTTGATATCAGGTTGATGAAACCCTTATAAAACCAGCTGAGAATTTCCACTTCTCTCTTTGGAAAAATTAATGGGTAGAATTGGTATTATTTCTTCCTTAAGCCTTTGATAGAATTCATCAGTGATTCCATCTCAGACTGAAATTTTCTTTGTGAAAACATTTTAAACTACAAATTACATTTCATTATTGGACATAAAACTATTCATGCTTAAATGTTTTCTTTTTCTTTCAGTCAGTATTGTATCTTTTGCTTTTTTGCTACTTTTGCCATTATAAACACTTTAATCAATTATATAAAACAATTTTTTATTAAATTTTATTTGTTTATTAAAAGTAATTTTAAATTTATCTTAAATTTTTGGTTTCTTTTAAAATTTTTACTATTTTGGGCCATTTTTTACTTATTTTTTTTCTTTAGCCAATTAGCCTTTTAAGAAGTCTGTTTCAGTTTGTCTCAGTAATTTGTACATTTTACTTATGAATCCCCCTGACATATTCTTTTAATTAATTAATTAATTTATTTATTTATTATTTCTTACATACATCACAATAGAGGAGTGCATTACATTCATAATTTTTTTGCATTGCAATTCTTAATACACCTTTATACCACAATTTATCAAATCTCTGTTTGTATATAAGGTATGTTGTGACATATTTTTAAGTGCAAATTGCTCCACCTCTCTGGTGCACTACAGAGGCCTACGAGTGCCCAGCGACGTCTCTCCACCCTGCACGATGGTAACTCTGGCTCTGTATGAGCCCCGATTTTGGTCCACTTGACAGCGTCTTGATGGTTGTTGCTCCTGTAATCTCGTGAGATTTCAGCCTGCACATGCACACGTTATTATTCAGGAACAATGAAGGCCACCCATATGTGTATTTCAGGAACTCTTTTCTTATTTCTTGCTCTTTGGTCCCCTGTCTCACAAATTCAGTCTGCATTGACAAAACTCACATCCTGAAAATTAGGCCCTCCTTCTCCTGAACTCCCCCATTGTATGATTCAGAAAGTGACTCCATGCAGAAAGCCAGCAGTTATCACAGAGCTCACCTGGATCCTCCCCTTTCTCTTGGAGTTCACAGTGGTGTCATCTGTTGTCTAACATCTGAAATCAGTCGGCTTGTTTTGCATTCCCTGTTCTCCTGATTTCCAGTTATAAGACAAAACCAATACAGTAACTCCGTCATGGCAGAAGTATAAAAACTCTATAAATCTCAATGCCTCTAAGGTTAATTATGCATAAACAGGATCTTTCCAATTTGGGGGATATTATACAAATTTTCTCAATTACTCAACCCTGTCTAGAAATCACAAGTTATGTGGTTAAGCGTTCTCAATATTTAAGACTTTTTCCTGCACTAGAACAGCTGATGTACTTGGTTTTCCTAGCTGACTTTTTCCTGATGGTATCTTTCAAACCTACTCATTTCCTTTTCCACACCCACCTTAAATATACTCATCTTGGACAACTTTCAAGATCTCCTCACTGTTGTTCTTGACTCACTTCCCTTTCTTTTCACCCATATCATAAATAATATCAAAATTATAATTCTTCAAATATCACTTCTATCATGTCATGGGCATATTTATTCTGATCAATAATCTGATCAGAATAATCTGGAATCCCTTTCTAGCCTACTAGTTCAAATATCACCAGCATCAAATGTTAAGTAGGACTAGTAGCTATTTTCTTAGTCATTTATTCACCTAATATTTCTAGTACATCAGGTACTTGGTTATATACAACAGATTAAAAAAAAAAAACAACAACATTATCTTCCAGGAGTCCCTAACAAAAATTGTGAAAAATTGTGAAAGTGAAAAAATATAAATATTAAGAGAAAATTTTGTCACTGTGAATTTCAACACTAGGTATTCAGTGACAGTTCCATAGCATTAATAGCTATGTTTCATCTTAAGATGGGGAGAGGATATTTCAGGCAGAGAAAATGTCATGAGAACAGAGACACAGAAGACACAGGAGAATGACATCAGTGAGAACTACAGTGTATATGTTGCATGGACATAAAATAAAAGGCAAAAGGTAATAAGAAATCTGACCAGAGAGTAGGCAGGGGCAAGATCAAGGAAACAATTGGTTACAGCATTCCAGACCTTTGATTTTAAGAAGCTACTGAAAGCTTTTTATTCAAGGAATGTCATGTTCGGAGTTTGGGTTCAGAAAGCCTCACCCTGGATAGATTGTTAAAGATAAATTTTAGTGGAGCAGGAATTAAAGAAGGAAATTTAAATGAAACTTTAGGAAACTGATGAAAATTTGAACTGTGCTAATGAAGATAGGAGAGAATGATAGTGAACTTCAGATTATGTGGAAACCTACAGAGCCAGGGTGAAAGCGTAACTGAAGTATCCATGGTGACTCATTTTGCAAAATTTGGTGGCAAGTGAGTCGATAGTTTTGTCATCCATGTGAGACCGAGAATATAAAAAGAAGTATAAATTGAAGAGTGGTTTAAAAAGTTACTAGTTTACTCAGTTGAAAAGTTTACAAGTCTCATCGAACATGCATATTGAATATAGCATCCATAGTAAGC
The DNA here is from genome assembly GCF_048772815.1 of Callospermophilus lateralis. Lineage (NCBI taxonomy): Eukaryota > Metazoa > Chordata > Mammalia > Rodentia > Sciuridae > Callospermophilus > Callospermophilus lateralis. The sequence goes on along the minus strand of NC_135313.1, from coordinate 81,035,027 downwards.
ACCTGAAGCGATGAGAAGTAGCTACCAAGAGACAGCATGAGGAGAGAAAGAGTGTCCATATTTAGAGCTGAGCAATAGGCATAGAAGCAGTGTTTCAATTGAAATAAAAATAACTTGGCTACAAAACATTACTCATAGTTTTACTCTATATTCTTCTGAGGTAAGGAATATAAACCATGCACTTAATTAATTAAAGAGACACTAAGCTGGCTTTATCCCATAATGTGGTAGGTAGCTGATCTACTGATGACCTTGCAAATTCAGGATACTGAAGTGCACTTCTTAATGTTTTAATTTTCCAGGTGGTATACTCTTTGCTCTTCCCAAAAATTGCATATTCCTTGTCTCATCCTCTTAGTGGTCTCTTTAAAGCAGCCTCTGATTTACATAGAGTGAAGAACAACCTGCACTCCTGCCCCTTGAGAGAGGTTGTAACTCAAAGCACATTAAAAAATCTCCCCAAACTTTTTTTCTCAATTTCCCCACTATTGACTTTCTAAAAAATTTCCTTTAACATGGATAAAAACTGTAAGAGTCATCTAATTGATCTTTGCCCTCCCTTAGAAATGATTCTGCATTTCTTTGGTTTTGTGTTATCTATTGCCTCTTAGTGTCTCTGTCAAACTTTCTACTGTAACTCAAAGTAAGTATCTGTCTCTTTCAAAGAGTATAAGTTCCTAAATGAAAGGGATTCTAAAAAATCTTTATGTCTAGCCTTTAGTGCAAAATAAGGCTATAGGAAATAATAGTGCAAGAAAGGTCTAGTAAAATGACATTCAAGAATGACATCTTGCAACCTACTTTTTGGAATTCAAAGTAAGCATTAAAGTGTATTTAATTACTTAGACAAAGTGTCTCTCAAATTCAGAGAATGAAAAAATTATATTAATATAGCTATGTCTTTTAATTCAGTGATTTAAAGCTGATAGATACCCACTGATAATCTCCTTTTATAGAGATTTATGAGTGGATATTACAGAAAGAAATTTGGGCTGAGTTGAAAAGGAGACTATGATAATTATTCTAAAATAAAGACAATTCATTGATCTTCAAGGCATAATTCCAGATCTCACTTTTCAAAATAGGTTTCCTACTACAGAAGGAGATTTTAGTAGGTTGTTAAAAAGTAAATTATTTCTTTCCAATAAAACTTTATGTCTAAATTTTTGTATATATTTAGATGAATACGGCATTATTGGCCTGTAGCTTGGGAAATAATCAACGTTATTTGATGAATAAGTGAACAAATGTTAGTCTTGAATTCATTTTCCTTCCAAACTTTTTTACTACCTTGCATAAGAATGCAACCTACTTTTAAAACTAAGATTTGAAATAACGATGTCTTATTTAAGAGACCAGCATAGTTCATTTTTCATTCTGATGGATATCTCATTTATTAGGCACAGAATTCTCTGTGCTCTAGTGCCAAGAATTACTAAGCAACAGAACATATGTAGGCGGATGTGATGTTTGCATATTCACACAATATGACATTTACACCAAGATCAGAAGTATATTATTGCTGAAAGAGAGGAACAGTAACAGAAAGAGAGGTAGCAATATTCTTTTATTTTGTAAGGTACCATTCACAAAAGTATCTCCATGATCTTAACAAATAACCCTCTGCTACAGAAAACAAGCAAATCCAGAGTGACATTCACACCTCCCCACGTTTCGTTCTTCCTAAATGCCAGGAAGGAAAACATACTGCTTGAAGCATTTTTATGCCTTCTATAGCATAACACCTAGTATGGCATGAACACAGGAAATGCCTATCAGCCTGAGTTGAATACTAACTGTTTTACAGCATAGAAATTAGGAAGGATTCTGGAGTGTTCTACTAAAGATATTTCCCTGGGGACCCTAAAACTTGGCAACTGTTTCTGATAGGCAGCTACTTCTGTTCCCATATTGTCTCTATGATGAATACAATAAGCAAATATAAGGACAAGGATGGATGTCTGAGTAAATATGACAATTTACACACACACACACACACACACACACACACACACACACACACACACAAACAATGTTCCTAATGCAAGATAGCAGATGAGCCAGCCCTGGTCAAACTGATGTGTCAAGGTGCAATTTAAGAAAGTGATACCAACACAATGTTGCTTTGCAGCAAATCTCTGCCATGACTGTTTAAGTTGTTTGTTGAGTTGTAGTTCATAGACAAATGAAGAAATGTTTTCAGAGGAAAATCTCTTGGAACACCTCTCAGAGCAAGATGGGCCATTTTGTAAGCATATCAATTATGATTTAATGAAACATGTTTTGTGTACGTGAACTGTATTTTAACAATATCTTTAAGAAATAGTATCTTTAAGATATCAAATATCCTTTCCTATTCTTGCCTAAATATTCTTAGCTGACATCTTTCATGGTTTTATAGATGCCATTAGATTTCTTGATAGAAGTACTTCTGGTAATATTCTTTCATAATAAATATATTCACTGTACTTATTTAATAACAGAGTAAAAAATTCTCAAAGAACTGGATTTTTTCATTCCTTTCAAGTGCATATATTCTACAGGGACCTTCATAATTTTCTTAAAGACTCAACTGTATCACCTAGTATCTTAGGGGAAATCTCCCTAATCATAACTTTCAGAGTAATTGCATGAATATTATTATTATTATTATTAATGATAATAATTTAGGGTATAAAGGATTAAACTCAGTAGTGCTTTATCACTGAGCTATATACCCAGACCTTTTTATTTTTATTTTTTTATTTTAAGACAGGATCACCCTAAATTTATGAGACTGATTTTGAACTTGTAATCTCCCTGCCTCAGCCTCCCAAATCACTGGGATTGCAGGCACGTGCTAACATACACAATTTGTACCAAATTATTATATGAAAACAGTTGGGAAAGCAATCTCTGTTCTTCTATAGAAATATGCAAGTCTTGTTATATTACTCAAGGCATGATACTATTTTGGATTTTAAAAATGTCCTAAACTAGGAAAAATGAAAATATAAAGCTAGTAACTGCTGACAATTTTTAGAAAAGCTATGTTTTCAAATAACAATAGTCTATTGACTATACTCCTATAGCTATTTCAATCAGTATAGCAAGAATATGATTACTATCATCACATGGAAATGTGAATAGTCACTGGAATTTTCTAGAATGCAGCTCTGTACATCCTTCTTATGTGCTCTTTGCCACCTGAATGGATTTCTAGCTGTAATGGACCTAACAAATGATTTTCTCATCTCCTAAATTTAGATGGCCGTGCAAGCTACATCACTTTAAAAATAAAATCCAATATAAAAGAATTTAATCTACAAATTTGAAAATAGTGAATTAATTTTGGAAAAACCTCCATGGTCAAAAGGAATCTCCAGTAATCAACCTGTGAACCTGTAAACCTATACATTAAATTACCTCAGAGAGAAAAATATTTCCATTTTACTATAAAATTACCAGCCACATTTAATAATAATAGTAATTACTTAATTGATGGCCATGACCATGAGTTCTCTTGAATAAAATATCCTTTTTAAATGAAGAGAGAGATAGAAATAGAGAAACATTGGCAGAAAAATTCCCTGCATGGCTCATTTTGGGGCCCCATCTCCAGTTTATTGAGTAGAAATTACAAAGACAAGACAGACAATTTCAGACAACCAGTCTCTAGCAGAGGACTTGATGATTGCTTGCAAGCAAGGTCTATAGAAGTAAGATGTCAGTCCTTGTTTACACTGAAATCACATGGAGTGTTTTGGTTTTACTTTGCACTAATTAAATTTGTGAGGCTGAATGTGCCTAACATGATTCTAATGTGAAATCAGGCTTGAGTACCACTAGCTGTCGTCAGCGAGCCTAAAACTTTAGATTTCATCAGAATCACCTGAAAAGATTGTTACCCCATGCACAATGTCCCTTTGCTGTAAACCTATTGCCAGGTGCTTTGAAAAGCAGATGGGATGATACAATAAACTCCTTTGTTAGGTTCCTCATTCACTCATGTAACAAATATTGTTACATGAATCTCCTTCCTCTCTGTTTATGCTCTTTAGACAAGCTTTCCATAAATGCAGCAAATTTCCTAAAATCAAAAGGAAATTCAGTTTAATACTGTAATACCTCACTTTCTCCAATCTAACACTTTTACTTTTAAAAGAGGTTCCTGGAAACAAAATGGATAGAACTATGCACAAAATCCATGTAGTCAAGAGGATTTGTTTCACTCCTAGCAGAGCACTCCAAGTTCTTACTCTGAGTCAAATTCTACTCCTAATTTATTTCAAATATTAGAATTTGATCAATATTAGAACTGGATCAATATGCTGATTTTTTTCAGCTTCTGCAGATTAAAATTATTTTACTCAGCTTTCAGTTACTGCAATGAAATATCTGAGGCAATTAACTTATAAAGACAAAATATTTGTTTAATGTACAGTTTGAAGGTTCAAATCCAAAATTGAGCGGTCCATTGGTTTTGTCCTCTGGCCCATCATGGTGGGAATGTGTGAATAAGTGACTGCTCACCTCATGAGTCAAGGAGAAAAAAGAGACTATTTCACAGTCCCCTTTGAGGGCATGCCTAAAATATCCAGGACCTCACACTACACTCTACCTCTAAACGATTCATAGCACCTCCTAATATCAAACCCCTGGAAGACCAAGCCTTCAACCCAAGGATCTTTAGGATATCTTCATCCACACCACAGCCAATAAAAGAAGCAGCAAGAAAAACCTCTTTTAGAGTAGAGGCAAAAATCATAGTAAAATGCAAACAGAAGAATTTAAAGGTGTAAATGTAGCACTGAATTGTCAATAGTCACAGGCAGATCACAGCAGAGTGAAACATCAGGAGGAAAGTGCATTAAGATGGCTCTGCTCTAGGGCAAGTACAACCATGACAACTCACTGGGTGCTTTACTGTCGGGCACTGTGCCGGTGGTCTTCTGTGAACTAACTTTAATTTTCATATCCCTTCTCTAGAGGAGTCATAATTATCTTCTGTGCATTTTGTAGATGAACAAAGTAAAGCAAGGAGAGATAAAATAACTTGTTGAAGATCACATGGCTGAAAGAGCAGAGAGGATATTTGAATGTAGAGAGTTGTGTTCCAGAGTGTAGTTCCTGGACCACCCTTTACAGCTGTCTTGGCAGAATAGCTTTGCATTAAGTACTCTCAAGTTCCTTAAATAAATCATAACTCTGGAGAGATGTGGGGAGGAGGGTAGTGTTTATCTCTCCATATATTTTCAAGGAGAATATATTAAAGAAGGTAGTGATAGGGTTGAGAGGTGACCTCACATGCAACTGGAAGAGCCTTTGGACTATGAGAATTCACCTGTCAATAATTGATTTTTATGTTATGATTTTAAATAGTTTTATGTCCCCCCCCATGTGTCCCAGAAGAAAATCATTTCCAGAAACTTTCTCAAAATTTTTGAATATATATATTCAGAATTATTGCAAATCAAATTAAAATATCACCTTTTTTTCTTTTTCCAGTAGAGCTATCTGATGCCAGATAGATACATAACCATTGTGATTGTCAGCCAACAGCATGCAGACTCCATGGGAAATAAAATAACCATCCAAAGAACACAGGCTTCTGTTTGTTGAATTAAAAGAACAGTTCTATTAGCTCTGTGGCAGAGAGAATTAATAAACATTTGGTCCCCCTCTAACATCCAGCCAGTGGAAAAACCACACCGCAAAGCCTACAGCGTTTTTAATAATGTATTTTTAAACTTTTGTTTGGCAAATCAAATGTGAACATTCCAATCATCAGGACAAAATATTTTAGCTATTTTTTTAAAGGTACAATTAATTAGTAAGTTAAGAATTTTGCTGACAATTCCTACCATTTCCTGGAACATTCTTCAAGACTGGATGTTTTTCAATGCATGTGGGAGAGAGAAGTCATTTGTGGAGAAGCTGCTCTTATTTGTAGAATGTGAAGTTCTTAAGGAATTCAAAAGAGAAATAGGAGTTAGATTGGTTTAGATTAACCCGAGATTCAAATTTCTCTAGAAAGTCCCCAAGTTTAGCTATTCACAATTGTTTAACTCACTATCCCAAGAGAATAAAATATTACATTGTCTCAAGTGAATAAAACTAACATTAGATTAGTGACAGCCTTAAAGAATTGCTTAGTATCATTTATGTGAAAAAACTCTTGATTTTTCTAATGAAAATTAGGGAAGCACTGCTTGGAAAACTATTTTGGTTCAAGTTTTCTCTGCATACTCCATAACTAACACACTTATTCAAATGCTGTAGAAAAATCTAAAGATTCTTTCCTGGGGAAAAAATTGTGCTGTCTTAAGAGTTTACTTTACCTTTGCCCTTTACTTTTGAAAAGAGTGTACATACATAAAGTGCAAAAAGTAGATTTATTCTATTGATATATAAAGCTACAGGTAGGATATTTTTTAAGAAGTTTTTTACACCCAGTTACCTTAGCTATTGGGATGAACCTTGAAAAATGCACTTTCCTCTGCTCTATTTCCTTATTTTTTATCATTTTTTTTACCCTCGGAGTATAATCAATAAACAAGCACTCACTATCAATCTCCAAAATATATAGTCATATTTCATTTTCAAAACTAAATACCTCCAGTGATAAATTATAGTCATTAGCAAGATGATTGTCTGTACAGAAACTTCAGACCACTCAGAAATGACAGAGCAGCTGTCAGAAAACGTTGGAAGGGGCAGAGGTAATTTTACTTCGATTACTTTTTGGTTCTCAAATGTAAATACTTCTGAACTTATGCATCTCTGCTTGACACTCCATCAAGCTAAATTAAAAAAAAAAAATTCCAACGTTTTTTGTTGGTATATTTCCAAATGAGGAGAGAGAAGATCTTTCTTTCCATTCCAAATTTTTTCTAGTTCCTAGGAGAGGTCATTCCTCTCCACTGCCTTATCCAGTGAGTAGACAGATTCATTCTTAAGAAGTCAACATTGGGTGTGGGGATGTGGCTCAAGCAGTAAGGCACTTGCCTGGCATGTGCGGGGCGCTGGGTTTGATCCTCAGCACCACATAAAAAGTAAATAAAAAATAAAGATGTTATGTCCACCGAAAACTAAAAAATAAATATTAAAAAAATTCTCTCTCTCTTAAAAAAAAGTCAACATCAAGAAGAATTCTTTTGACAAATATTAGTGTTATATTATTTTATAGAAAGTATGTCTTATCCAAATTTCAGTTTTAACTAAATCAGAAGACAGGGTCTTATAAGGCATGCAAAATGAAAAGCTGTCCTATAAAAAACAGACAATGTAAAAAATTAATCTAATCAAACTTTTCATATTGGCTCTACCCCGAAAGCTCAAGATTTCTGGCAATGGGAAGCAGGATTAAGCAATAAATGAAAGCCTTTATTTCTGGTTTTCTCATCATCAAAATATCTAAGTGCTAATTGGTATATTCAAAATGTTAAATGGTATATTCTGCATCTCGAAATTAACTCATTTTCTCTAATTTGTTTTTAACTTTTTCCCTGATGAATTTCTCAACTCTTGTCTCTTCTCTTAACCTCACCTCCAACTCACTTTTCAAGTTTTCATCTTCAGAGAGCATAAGGATCTCCACTGAAGACTTAGTAAACAGGTTTTGCTGGAGCTCACCTCTAGTTTTTGCTTTTCTGGGTCTGGTATGGGTAGGGCCTGAGAATTTACATTTCTAAAAAGTTCCAGGTTGCTATGGTTTGAATCTGGAATGTCTCCCTAAAAGTCATGTGTTAAAAGCATGGTCCACAGGGCAGCAAGGTTAAGAGTTAGGGCTTTTAGCAATGAGGGGATCAATACAGTTCTGGTCTCATCAGTGGATTAATACATTAATCCATTTGCTGGATTAATCCGTTGATGGCTGAGTGGACCACTAGGAGATAGGACCTAGTTGGAGGAAGTAGGTCACTAGGGGTGTGCCCTGAACATGGGCATACCTTTTTCTTGGCCTCCTCCCTGTCCCAACCCCCCACAGTCCTTCGCAGCTCCTGAGCTGAGTAGCTTTCTTCTGTCAGGCCCTTCCACCATAATATTCTACAAGGGAGTCAGTCAACCTTAGACTGAGATCTCTGAAACTATGAGCCAATAAAACAATCTTCTTCTAAGTTGCCTTATCAGGTATTTTGGTCCTGATGACAAGAAGTTGACTGACATGGAGATGAAGCTGCTAGTCCTGGTATCATGAGTACTCTACTCTCAAAACACCCAGAGTGCAGGCAGAAATTCCTACCTGACATTCAGGGAAGTAACTTGGATGACATCAACTACTTGACCCTGGAGCTAGTGATCTGCTCTTTTTCATTCAATCTTCACCAGTAAGATCATTTTCTATTTATGGGACTGACTTTCCAAATAAGAAGACCAAACTCAAAGGCTCTCCAACCTTTTTGAACATACTTATTCTACTGCAATGTTCCTGCCCGCTTCAGTGTCAGTTTCCTCTGTGATTCCTTAGGTACAAATACTTTATTGGGACCTCTTTCCCTCTTTCTCTGTCCTCTCTCCTTTTTAAAAAAATTTCTGTTGAACACTCTCCACCTGGTGAACCTAAAGAAAGTTACAATATGTAAAATGTCATGAAAATGTAATGCCAATAAAATCTTCACATGTGTACATGAAGCCTGCATTCACTAGGATGATATAAGCTATTACATTCTTAAAGGCAATGCATTATGCCTCCCAAGTATGTGATTTTTAAAAGCAGGTAGACTGCTTTTAGAGTGCATCCCTAACTCTATCTTAACCAATGTCTCCTCAGTTTTCATTTTATGTTTTGGTATTTCAATACTCAAATTCAACATGAGTAGAGTGAAATACAGCTAGAACTTTCTGACACACTCACACACTTATTGACTACATGTGGTGTATATTCACAGTGATAAAGATGTTACTAAGTCTGGGTTTTGTGGGGAAGGAGACAGTTTGTGGGTGGACATACTATACAAGAGCAATGACACATGGCAACATAACTATCACAGAAAGATTTGAAGGGAGTTGCTATGGGAGGATGAATAGGAGAGCAATCACTCTGACAAGAAATTTTTTCAGGGGGGGCGGAAAGCAGAAAGTACTTGAGATAAGTATCTCTTTCCTCAACTAAAAGATAAGATACATGGAAATGGGGTAAGAGCAAACAAAGTCAAATAGAAAGCATCTTCAATTAGTCATTCCATTGATCCAATCAGCATTGCCACAACATCTCTAACAGTGTGGGCTTAGTGTTTCAGGAGAGAGAGGATTTGGGGTAAAAGGAGCTCAGTCCAACTTCTTGCCTTGGTATCATTACATGAATATTAAAAGATAAATTTTCAGAGATGTGATACAAAAGATAAATGTCTGTGAAAAGAGTTCTATAAATTGCAAAACTCTAAGAAAAGGACTTTAGGACTTTTCAGGCACTTATTTGGGCTGCTCAGTTGTGACATGCATTTTCAGAATAGGGCCATCCATCTTGGTCCTTGTCTTCTCCATGAGGAAAAGCTCTTAACCAAGCATTGAAGGGATCTATAAGTCTCTCAATACGGATCAAACTACACAGAACACTAGCCTGTCTTTTGACTACAGAATACAGCAGTGGATTCAGACCCACTCATACCTAAGAGGCAAAGAGGATGGGAAATAAACCCTCCTCTTGGTTCAAAGTCCCAGGTCTACTTCTGACAGCTGCCCTAACTAATTCTTTGATCTCCCAATTTCTTCATGAACCTTCTGACATTGTAGGGTTGGATGTATTGCTTGCCTGAATACCCACAGCCACCATATATATCCATTGCTGGGCACAATAACTCTCTGGATCCAGCCTGATTCACCCATCTCCTGCTGGGTTCCTTCCATGTGGATTTATAGAATTTATCCTTGACAAATTATGCATGTAAAAACTTTCTTTATTTCTCATGTTCAAAGTGATAGTTTACTATCATTATCCTTTTAAAAAAATCAAGCGAATGAACTTGAAAATTCTTTGTGCCTTGCAAGTAGTATATGCAATTACATAAGGGGAAAAAACGATACATATGTCTTACAAAATTAGAAGAATTGTGCAAGCGTACTTTTCATATCTATTATTCATATGGATTTTAAAAAGAAGAATAATAAAATCAAACTGGATCACAAATGTTAGGTCACTTAAGTGAGGTGAATATTAAAATTATCCAAATGACAATGGCTGGTTTGGCGATGCTTAGGCTAACAGGAGATTCAGTGCAAGCTCCAGAATCAAGAGCTGTGTGGCAGGTTGGAAGGAAATCAAATAAAAACTGGAAGGGATGACTTGATATGGTATTAGAGGAACCAGCTGATACCAAAGAACTGAGTAGGAAGTAGCATCAAGTTGATTAGAAAAGGAAATGACTTTGTGGTGCAGCTCATTTGCTACTAATGAGCTGTATAAACTCATCTGTCATGTTTCAACTGGATCAAGTCAATAATTCAACAACAGTTCTTCTTGCCTATGATTTTGGACTTCCTAAGCCCAGTAGCCTAGAATATCTTTCTAAATGCAAACTCTGACCATGCAATTGCCCGTGAGAGGTGCTTCAGCATTCTCATCAAGAAAGCCAAGAGTCTTACTTTGGCCTACAGAACACATCATGGTATGGGACCTGACTCCCTCCTTACCTCATCTCTCTCCATCTCCAATGCCCTCTTAATATCTTTCCTTTCACATGTATTCATAATACTAAAATGCTTGTAGTATAGAAAATTCTATGTTGAAATCCTGGTTCTTTCATATACTTAATTTTTGCAATTTACTGAAATATTCTGAGAAATATTTCCTTATCTTACAAAATAGGTCTAATATGATGAGAATAATTACCACGAAAGTTGAGGGAGAAAATTAAAGATAACATAGCAAAGGGTCTACTATTAAGCATCTGATAAATGTCAGTCATTGTTATGTCATTTAGCTAGTAGGCAGACACCATCTTTAACCATTGGGCAGTCCACAAACTAACACCATCCACTCATCCAAGCTCTTATCCATTCTCCAAATTATTAATCCACTGTGACACTTAGCCTAGGATTCACATTCTTCAGGAAGACTTCTTTGATGTCGCTGAAGTGAAAGAAACTGACCCAGTTCTTGCCCCTCAACAGCGCATGTCAAAATGCAATCTCTGTGGAGGAGAGTCAGATTGAGTTTACATGTGTGCCTTTCCCTCAAAGTTGCAACCTTTCCCTCAAAAAAACAGCAAACAGAATAAAGGTGCTTTATCCTTCCTCTGCCTACCTTTGATGCCTATTGACTATTATGTTATCTCTAAATGTAATAAAATTAAAAATGAATGAATATATAGTGAGGGCAGATTTCACCTTAAAACACCAGCAGGAAATGATATGAAATCCAAGTGTCTTTCTCCTTACTGGCCAGACTATACCAGTATTTGAAGGAGAAATTCCCAAATGTATTCTTTCTTCACTGCCTAGGAGATAAAAAGGACGTAGAGCACATGGAGGTGCTGACAGATCCCATGTCTACTCAAAGATTATGTAGGTCTTGGTAGTCAAAATTGCCAGTGGACTTTGTGGAGAAAGTTTTAAGAACTCAAGGTGAGAAAAAGTAACGTCAAAGGAATTTCATGAGGCCACCCCACATCAACCAAGATATGACTAACATATGACAGATGAAATTATGAGGTTTCATACTACATTTTGCCTTTCCTGATCAGCAAATTAGAATGTAAATATAGTCACTTCAATAATTAATTTATTGTAGTACACTCACCTTTCAAGGCTTAAAGTTAAAATTTTGTGACCCTAATATTCAAATTTATGCAAAATGAAATCCCTAAAGTACTGTTTTGTTCTGTTCCAAGCACTAGCTACTATTACAAATTTTGGTCCAAAGTGGAACTAGGAATTAAATTGTGGGCAGGGAAAGTTTGCAAAATATACATTGACAAGTAGGTTCCTCTTTTCCTACTCTTTCTTAGAAGAAAAAATTTAAGACAGAAAAGAATGTGGATATATTTTGTATCTGTGTGATGTGATTAGTAGACTTTAGAGCACAAAAGAGGCCAGTAGCAGCAGCAGAGGCACCATTGGCCCAGGAAACAGCAAGTTGAGAACAAACAGAAATCAGCAGCTGGTGAACAGAATGTGTCTGTACGTAGCATGGAACAGAGATGTTTGATGGATGGCATAGAAATAGCATCTGAAGCTCATCTCTCCATCCTTTCCAAGCCAACAAATGAATTAGATTAAGAAGACCAAGATGGTTGGGCTCACCACCACTGCATTAATAGCTAGGATGCAAAGATGAACTTAAATTAAATCATCAGACTGAAATAGAGTTCTCCTTTTACTAACAAAAGCCAGTAACATTGAAGATGGGAAACCAATGTTCATGCATTCATTCATTTGTTCATTCTACCAATATTTATTACCTATTATTTACTTGACACTGCTCTTGTGTGAGACATAAAGGGTGCTTCTTCTAGATCTTTGTTTCCAAATGTCATTCTACACTCAAGGCATAGAAACTCATTAGTCAAAGAATAAATATACCCCACAAGTGACATGATTTCATTCTTCTTTATGGCTGAGTAAACTCCATTGTTGTATATGTATCACATATATGTTGACTCTTGGATTATGATGGGGAAAATAGGATGAGACTAGAACATCATTTTGTGTCAGAAATTAAGGGAATATAGGAAAACTGCCTAAAGAATACAGGATGCATTACAGTTTTTACTGGGCAAATTTATTACCAATAATAATTATAATAGATAATAACACTTTGAAGAAAATAAGAATTTATGAATTCACATTATAATGAATATTAAGGTGAATTTGTGCTGTTTCAACTTAGCTAATATGTGACTACATTTTCTATAATTTATGTCCCTGAGCAATAATCAGTTAATATAATCCAAAATGGTATTTTGCACAATATTTGGAAGACAAAAGGGAAAGGACAGCTCCTCTATGATCTGAACAACTGAAGAACAAAATGCTGCTTCACCTACTCATATTGTTGTCTGATGTAGTTGTCAGGAGAGTAGCAAACAGATCTGCAGTTTGCCAATTCCTGACAGACATTTGGCCTCAGCCTCTCTGTGCCTGGACAGGTGCATCTTTAGTCTGTGATGAAGGGCAGTGGCTTTTTCTGCCTCTCCTATGGGGTTCAGAGTATAAATCCAGATGAAAACAAAGGGCTTGAAAGACTGTATCACTAGCTTCCAACACCACATTGGTCATATCCTATAAATATCCTTTATTATATACACCTAGTTCCATCTTGCTTCTTTGCCCACACCCTGGTTGGCTCAAATGCATGAAGAAAGGAAGGAAGGAAAGAAGGGAAGGAAGGGTAGGAAGAAGAGAAAGTTTTATTAAGTGAAGATCTCAAAGTACCTCCTCACAAGGTACTTAATTGCCTATTAATTAGTACAAATTCTCATTAATTAGATTTATACTGAAGAAGCCTAGCACAAACTGAGTTAGCCAGTAATGAGACTTTATTACAGTCATGGGATAACATTACTTGATATCATATGATCCCAATATAGTGTAATGAGAGGAACACAGTATTATTTTTAAGATATGCCTACTGAAAATAAATGGACATATCACGAAGAAGTATTTTACTAATCTGCCCTGTACTCTTCTAAAATGTTGAGGTCATTGTGATGGTTAATTTTATGTGTAAACTTGACTGGACCATGGGATTTCCATATATTTTTTGTATGTGTATCATTAGTTATTTTTTAATTGGTGAATTATAATTATATAAGATAGTGGGATTCATTGTGATATATTTAAATATGCAAATAGCATAATTTGGTCAATTTCATTGCTCGTACCTCTTCTGGTACTCTACTGGTATTCTTCTATTTTCATGAAAATCCCTTTTTCTTAGTTTTTCTCTAGTTTCCAGATATGAGAGAAAACATCCTACCCTTGAATTTCAGAGTCTACCTTATTTTGATTAACTTATTTTTCTCCATTTCTATTCATGTACCTACAAGTGACATAATTTCATTTTTTTTTATGGCTGAGCAAACTCCATTGTGTAGATGTATCACATTTTCTTGATTCATGTTTCCTTTGATTGGCACCTAAGCTTGTTCCACTGTTTGATTATTTTGGACTACTTTTCTGCTATAAACATGGCTATCCATGTATCATTGGAGTATGCAGGCTTTAGTTTTTTCAGATAAGTACTGATGAGTGGTATAAATGATACACACATATTTGACTGCACATTATGTCTGTTTCCAGAAGATTTTAACATATGGATTGGTGAAGTGAGTAAAAAGGTAGCCCTCCCCATGAAGGGGGACATCATTCAACCCAACAAAGGCCTCAAAAAACAAAATGGTGGAGAAAGGTTTGATTTGTCCCTCTCTGTATAACTGCTTGAGCTTCGTTGTCAATCTTGGTCATTGATGCTTCTGGTTCTCAGGCCTTCAGACTTGGACTAAAATCTATACTATTGGCAGTCCCAACATTCCATCTCCACCACCTGCTTTCTCTGATTCTCAACTGTAAACAGCAGATTATGGGACTTCTCAGCCCCCATAAACACATAAGCCAATAACATAATAGATTCCTTTATATAATTTTATCCTATTGATTCTTTTTCTGGAGAATCCTGACTAATATAGTCTTCAAAGACTATGGAACAGATTGAAAGAGAGTTAAAAGAAATCCCAATCAAATACAAGAAAAAAACCTGTGTTGACAATAGCAAAAATTTGAATGTCATCTAAAGTTTAGATGATAATGAAATATTAATTTTCTGATTTTGAATAATGGCTGAGTGGCAAAAAGTCTTTATTTTCTTTTTCTTTTCTTTTCTTAATTTTTTAGTTGTAAATAATACCTTTATTTATTTTTGTGCTGAGGATTGAACCCAGTGCCTCACATGTGCTAGGCAAGCGCTCTGCCACTGAGCCATAGCCCCAGTTCTAAAAGGCCTTTATTTTCGGACAGCATTCATTTAAGTGTATCATATTTGCATATCATTCTCAAGTGTTTCAAAATATAGAATGATATGTATGTGATAAAAAGACACTTAAGAAATGGGAATGATAAGGAAAATATATCAAAATGCTAACAATTAGGGCTGGGGCTGGGGCTCAGCGGTAGAGCGCTCGCCTACCATGCATGAGGCACTGGGTTTGATCCTCAGCACCACATAAAAATCAAATAAAGATATTGTGTCCACCTATAACTAAAAAATAAATATTTAAAAATGCTAACAATTAATAAATGTGGATGAAAGCTATACATGAACTCTGGTTTCGTAATGTTTCTGAATTTTGAAATCATTTAAATATAAAAATAAATTCATATGTGTTTGTGTGAATGTGTGTGTATGTATTTATGTAATAAGGAATAAATACTTCCCAGAAAATGAAAAAGAAATAAAATTATCTCTTATTTCACATTGTTCACTGCACACTCACATGAAGAGAAATGCATACAAAATAGCTCATCTCTTCAATACAGAGGCTTAATACACAATATTGATGGATGAGTTGGTAAAGGTATGGAGAAGTTGACTAATCTAGAAATCTGTTTATACTTTAGCCATGCTTCTCTTACTGTAAACTTCAGGTGTCTGACCTGTGTTGATCATATTAAGGGTCTGGTTTGTCTGACATCTATCTATCAAATTAGGGCAACGATGGAACCAACAAGTAATGAGGAGGAGGGACAAGGGTAGTATCAATGTTTACTTCCTAGACTTCCTCTCTGATGGTGTGTTTCCAGCAGGATGTATCCTTGATTAAATATCCCAACCCTTTTCAGATTTTCCTGTCCAAGGAGT
Source organism: Callospermophilus lateralis (assembly GCF_048772815.1). Lineage (NCBI taxonomy): Eukaryota > Metazoa > Chordata > Mammalia > Rodentia > Sciuridae > Callospermophilus > Callospermophilus lateralis. Next base: position 81,019,252 of record NC_135313.1, on the reverse strand, counting down.
CCTCTGTGTCTTCAGGTCCTGGTAAGTGTTTCTTCCCTTACTCCTTCAGATGCCTTTACTAGCCCTGGGAAATTGCAGCCTGCCTTGAGTGTTCTGTGTCCTGCCTCACTTTGGCAATGGTCCATTTATTCAATCTGGTGCAAGTTACCTGATTCATCCCTCTGCTTTCTTCTGGGCTCCTTAGGATACATTGACATCCTCAGAACTTCCTCGTTGTAGCAAAATAGTACAACTTTAGTTGAAGAAAATTGGTGATATCTATCAGAATTATAAGTACATACAGTCTTATTAGTCAAGAACTTTCACATATTTATCTTACTAATACATATATACCAGGACATTGCAAATGACAAATATTCATTAAAGCTTCATTTTCAATATGAAATATTGGAAACACTATAAATATTCATCAATAGAATACAATCCTACAATGAAATATTGCACGGTCATTAAAACAATGAGTTAGCTCCTATGTATGACATGAAATGATCTTCATAGAGCATCATGTTAGAGAAAGAAAGAAAAGTACAGAATAATGTACTAGCATGCTTCCATTTGTGTTAAAAAAGTATATGTGTGATTATATATATATATATATATATATGTAAAAATAGGCATACACTCAAAATATGTTTGTATATTCTATATATGAATACATTATGTTAGAAATGGTGGTTAGTTATATTTAGAGAATAAACTGCAATGACTGAGGCAAAGTGGAAGGTGTCACAGATGAATAACTACTAACTCTTATTTTGAGAAACTTCGAATGCTGTACTACATACATATGTGATCTATTAACAAAATACAATTGAATTTTACATGCAATGTACTTACATGGATTTCTTTTAATGTATGTAGGGGGCAAAGAATACGGTCAGATAAAGTCATACTCAATTTCAATTTAGGTTCTTTTAATAAGAGAAATGCTGGGGCCTCAAAATTACATACCTGTGGATACAAGGTTGAAGTTGACTGTGAATTATGGATCTATGGAAAGGAACCTAGTCAACAGACTAGCTAACCTCCTCAAACACAGCTTTGTGGTAAATGTCCATTCTTCAACATGTGGTTTATATAATTGCAAATATAGTTTAGAGTGTGATTGATGCTGTGTAGAGTCAAGGGTAAAGTAGGAAAGGAGGAAAAAAAACATTTTTTAATAGATCGAGCAATGAAATGAGTGATATTTGAATTCTGGAAGATGCTAGTCTTAGCACAGTCCAAGAAAAACCATTCACCCAGGGCAGGACACTGGCATTGAATGGGTTGGGGACACAGAAGAGATGTGAGAGTGGAACTGTAATGAGAAGGCAGTTTTCCCAGAGTGAAGATGCTGTCATGATCCAGGCAGTGTGGCAGAGAGCCAGTCAACCGCAGGAGCATTTTAGCTGGGCCTTAACCTAACTGAGACCTGAGACAGTGGGGCTTGTCAAATTGGGTAGGTCCCACCATGTGGGCACTCGGGTGTCCCCAGGCATGCCCACTAATGGCAAGATCACATTGCTGGTGTCTTTTCTTCTACTGAGGAAGCAAGTACACTGCAAGGGTTGGTTGTTTGAAAAATGAGGACCTGGACAAAATGACCATAGTGAGCTGGAGTCGAGAGGTAGGCTACATATGTGATTTCTGCAAAGGGGATTATAGGAGACAAAAAAAAAAAAATGAAATGAATCTACATATGAGGACAGACAGGATGGAAGCTATACCTTGACTATCTACAGACATCCTACGGCTACTTTCTCATTCCAGTGCAGGAATAACAATTTATAAATTACAAATCAAATCAATACTCACATTGAACATTTGAAGAGATGGGAGTCTTTGTAGCCACACGTCCTTTTTTTTCACATATAAATGCCATTTCCTGGTTTCTAGATAGTTTCTTTGTCAAAAACATTTCTACATTTACCCAGGATTCTGGAACTTACCAATAGAGTAAATGAAAAAGCAGGAAGATCTCCCAGGAATTGTACTTAAAGCAGAGGCACTAAAAATAGCCTGATGTCTTATCTAAACTTTCTCCCTTTCATTTAGAGATCTATGCAGAAAATCTACTACCTAAAAGGATGTAACAGTTCAAAATCTTCCAATGCTTCAGCAAAAACGGCATTCTGATCTGTGAGTGCCACCTTCTTTTTTAAAAAAATTTTATAGGCTTATTTTCCTCCTGACAGTTTCATTGCATTTGTTGGGTTGTAAACCATGTAAAGCTCAGCAATAAAATGACTGCAATCTGTACAAGTAATAGCAAGCATGTCTCATAAACAAGATAAGTTGTGCCTTGCCAATATTGCTACACTTCATAAATATGAACTCAAGTCTGTTTTGTGTTTTCTAGATCAGTAGCATAGTTTTATTTTAATTAAACACAACATATAAAATATTCATCTATGAAACAAACATCATTGTTTTTAAAAGATTATATTAAATTAAATTATACTGCCATTGCCATAAAGCCATGCACAAAAGAACCATTCTGAATTTTAAGTGGATTGATACAGTTCAAGTGTCCATCAATAAAAACTATATTAGGAACACAGTAATGCTACCATGAATAAATGGGCTATTTATATTTCCTGATAATGTAAGTGCTTATATGAACTCATTCCAATTTCTAAACACTAGGCATTTCAGCTGGGTAGTAATTAAGAAACTATAATATCTACAAAGGAAAGGTAGATGCTGCCAGAGCCATTTTCTACAGCAGATTGTAAGCATTTCACTGTATCAGTGACATAATTTGTTGTCATATTTTATTAGATCAGATCTGGATAACTTGGATTAGCCAAAATGAAGATCACTGAAGGTGATTCCTCCACAAAATTTGCTGTGTAAAGGAAACAATACAGAGCAAGAAAGGAAGAGATCCACGTTTTGATCTTGGTTCCGCTGCTAAGAGCTATGCCCCTTTGTGATTAGAGGGAACTGCACTAAATAACCCTTACGACTGCTGATTCCATGACTGTCTCCCAATCAAGAGTGGACCCAGGATTTCTGAGGTTACATAAATTGGTCAGCCTTGTAAGAAAAAGAGGATAAAAGTCTAGATACAAAAAATATGTATGAAAGTGAATATTTATTTTGATGAAATAACATCACAGCAAATAACTGGAGGCATTTTTATCTCTGTAGATAAATTATTGGAAGTGTGACTATCGTGTGCTGTTGGTATACAACCTTATTTCTCTGTATCTAGAATGCTCTGCAAATCCTTGCTGTTAGAGGACCAAGGCAAGTGAGACCCCTGAATCTTCAGCCTTTTTAACTTCACTGTGAACCTACCATTGCTTCCAAATGACCAGGAACCCTTATCCCATGCTATTAATTAGAATTATTTTATTCAAATTCTACCTCTCAGACTCTCCTATCTGTTCCATGGAACCTATTCTAATTCATTATTTTCATCGAGTTCTTCATCTTCAAATCCATAGTGCTTATAATCTCCATAACATAATTTATCAATTACAAGAATTAGAAACTCTTTTTTGATAATTCACCACTGCATCAAGTATTGCCTTCCCACTGAGAAGAAATTAAAGGCATAGGTTTTCTTATTCTACCCTGTTCTAACGTAGGTGACCTTTACAACAAAGTAGTTTATTTTAAAAACTACTTGATCAATTTCTGAACTAATAGAAAACCTTTGCTGTATTTGGTGATGTAGAATATTTCCCAACTCAATATCTTTCAAGTATAATTCAATTTCTCATCTCTATAAAGACTAGAAATGCAAACAATTATTCTGAATTCAAGTCATAAAAGATTGAAAATTTGGAAAGGAACCAATAATGTTTTGTCTTATTGTGCCATAATGGAATGAAGGGCTTTTTAGTGCTAAAGAAATATTTCCTTTAGAGTGCATAATTTTGAGAATAGCTGTTTCAAACATCTTACCTCAACCCTGTCACAAATTCTATCGATACAAAAATAATTAACTCTTACCTCATGCGAAAATGTAAAACTTTCCCGTTTCATAAGCATTTATCTTAGATTGACACATTTGTGAAGAAAATTTTTAAGACTCCTCAAAAAAGAAAAGAGAGAAAAATAAAAAAGTTAATGATCAACTCTGCTTTTAAACTATCACAAATGTAATGTTTTCAGTAGATAGCATTATCAATGCTAAAATTTTTACAAATGTGGTTGAAGAAATTCTATGTTTATTTGTTTGTTTATTCATTTGATAGTATGAGGTTAGGTAAATTTGTATTTAAAATTACAAATAAGTGCCATTTCTGGCCTTTTACTATTAGAATAATTGACCTTCAGCTCACTTACACACATATGTTTCCCCTTGCTTTGGTTTGAAAAAATGAGGTATTTAAACATAAACAAGAAGATGGTTGAAAAATAATGATATACTTAGATATCTCTGGTTATAGAATAGGTGGAAAATGGTGTAAGGAAAAGAAGAAAAAGGGAAATATTTTGAGTAGAAAGAAATCATGTCACATGACAAAAGTGAATGCCTGATAAAGACATATGAATTATCTAGAAGTCCTTGGTGAGACTTTACATGAATCCAAAACATACTCCAAAATCATAGTAATCAAACAGCATAGTATTGAAATAAAATCATACAGAGATGCATAGAACAGAACTGAGTGCCCACAGAAAACCCCATGCATTTACAACCAACCAATTCCCTACTAATTTGAAAAAATCATTGGAGAAAGGATAGTCTCATTGTTATATGGTGCTGGGAAAACTGGATATTCACATTTAGAAAATTGAAATTTGACTCCTATTTCTCCACCCTACACAAGAATAAGCCCAAAATGAATCAAAGACTCAATATAAAAATCTGAAATTCTGACTCACAAAAAGAAAACATACGGTAAATACTTTAAGTCACTAGTATAGGTGATGTGCTTTTGAATAAGACCCCCAAAGCACAGCAAACAAAAGCATAAATAGACAAGTTATACTAAACTGCAAAGTTTTGTGTTACCTAAACAAATATATAAAAATAGAGCTACCACATGATCTAACTCATCCATGATTATTTCTCTAAAATAAGTGAATCATCATATCCAAGATATACCTGCACACATGTTTATTGCTGCACTTTTCATAATACAAAAGATGGAGTAAACCTAGATGCTCATCTGTGGATGAGTAGTGAAAATATGGTATATCAATGTGTATGCATAGTGGAATATTATTTAGCCATTAAAAAGAATGATTTCTTTAATTTGCAAGCAAAAGAGATGGGAATGGATGGCTTTATGATTAGTGAAACATCAAACACAAAAAGACAGATACTGCATGTTCTGTAATCTGTAGGTTTTTTGAAAATACCATTTGGACAAGGTGGGAGATATTAGGGTTTGGATATGTGGTGTCCATCAAAAACCCATGTGTAAGACAATGCAAGAACTTGTGAGAGATGAAATGATTGTATTATGAGAGCTGTAAGCCAAACAGTGGATTAATCCTCTGATATGGAGTAACTGGAAGTTAACCGTAGGTAGGAAAGAAGTGACTGAAGAAGACAGGTCATAGGGGTCATGCATTGGGGTGAGCTCTCTTTCTCTATCTGATTCCTAGTGCCATGTCCTGAGCTGCTTTTCTCTGCCACGCCCTTCCTCTATGATGTTCTTCCTCACCTCAAGCCCAGAACAATGGAGTGAAATCTTTAAAACCATGTGTATCAAATAAACCTTTCTTCTTCTAAAATTGCTCTTGCCAGGTCTTTTGGATATAGCAATAAAAAGAAAAAAACTGACTAAAACAGAGGAGGAAGGATAATGGAGGACTGAATAGAGTGTATCAAAACACAAAAAGTAGTAAGTTCTAGTGTTCTAAAACAAAATAAGGTGACTATAGTTCACAATAACCAACTATACATTTTAAGAACGGCTAGAAAAGAAGAGCTCAAAGGCTCAAAACACAAGGAGATGGAAATATTAATTACCCTGATTTGATCAGTGTGTATTGTATAATGTTATAAAAGATCACAATCAACCTCATAGAGGTGTATAATTATGTATTATTAAAAATTTTTAAGGTTTGGCTATTCAAATTTTACAAAGTTCTTGGTGACAGAGACATCTACAGAGGTCATTAAGCTCGGGTTTACTTATATTCATATTTTAAATTGTTTTCTCCATATTGGGTATGTTTATCCCCCATTGGCATTCACTCCAAAACTCCAGTAAAACCTACCCAAAATCTATGCAAATATCATATGTGGGTATTCTTTTGAAAAAGTAAAGGAAAATGATCAACAATTATTCTCTTGATTGGCCTGGAGAAAAAGCACCAAAAGAAGTGAGAAGCAAGAAAGATTGGAGGTTTAGAAGGAAAAAAAAAATTCCAGAAATAGTTTTGATTGGGAGACTAAATGCAGCTCAGAACTTGAGGGCATTTTATTTACATCTCAGATTTGAGAGGTTGTGTTTTTCAAAGATGGACTCATCGATATATCCCATCTCGCATGCTTTTCTTATATCTGATATTCTTCTGTTGAAAATAGAAGATTTTATTCCCTCTTTGAATATGGGCCAAACTTAATGACAAGTTTTTAAAAATAGATTGTAGCAGAAAGGATGGCTTATGATTCCTGAAGCTAGGTCTTGAAAGGCAGTGTAGTTTTCTTTCAGAATACCTATTATTGGAGTCATGCTGCCATGGTAAGTAGAAGTCCATGCTACATGGAGAGGCAATGGGTGGATGTTCCCGGCATTCAGTTGACAGGCAACACCAACCACCAACTGTGAGTATAGGAACGCCTTTAGAAAATTCTTGTCCCCATACTTTGAGTCCAGCTAGGCTCCAACATGGTAGAAAAAAGACATGACTTCCCTTTTTGTTCCATTCATGTTTCTGAGCCACAGAATCCATGGGCATAATACATGGTCAGTTTACATAATAAGTTTTGTGGTGATGTTTTGCTCAGCCATAGAATCTCAATTTGAGAAAAATAACATTTCATTCTCTTCTGGTTAATTAGGCTTACTGACTAACCATTTTGTATCTCTGGAGACACCAGAAGTGGAATTGAATGGTCTTCCAAATGGCAAAATGTCGAACACTGAAAAGAATGACTACTGCCTCTTGAGATAAAAAATATTAACCAAATGAGACATTGGACCTGGTGCAAGAATGGCAGAGTAGGTGGATAGTTGGGAGGAAATCGCAATCTTATCTGTATTTATTTGTTCATTAAGTTAACAACTATTCAGCTAAGTCACAGAGGCAAAAACTTAGTTTTAGTTTTCTTATTGATCTGATTTCACCCAGGAATAGTTTTTAAGGTAAAATAAAGATAAAAGTTTAAAAAGCAAAACATTAATTTGGCTAAATAAAAAACATCTAAACATATTAATGTGTGTGTGAGTGACAGAGAATTATATATACATATATATACATATAGCATGGACTTCTATTTACCATGGCATCAGGATTCCAATAATGGATATTCTGAAAGAAAACTACATTGCCTTTCAAGACCTAGCTTCAGGAGTCATAAGCCATCCTTTCTGCTACAATCTATTTTTAGAAACTAGTCATTAAGTTTGGCCCATATTCAAAGAGAGGGAATAAAACCTATGCTTCTCAGTAGAAGAATGGCAGTCACTTATAAGAAGAACATGTGAGATGAGGTTATATATATATATATATATGTGTGTGTGTGTGTGTGTGTGTGTGTGTGTGTGTGTGTGTACACATCAGCCTTTGAAACATCAACCATCTACAGAGAATAACAAAGCATCTTTTCTTACATAATAGACTTTCATATAATAAAAGCATATATTTGATCAAGAAAATTTGGATAATACAGGTAAAAAAATAATAGAGCAAACTTCACCATCTGCCCCCATAAGAGAAAAGATGTGTCATCACTGTTAGAAATATACAAAATCTTGAATAAACTACTTTGAAAGAATAGTTGTGGTCTCAAAACTTTGAGAAAATATAGATTATAAAATGCAGGAAATAAAGATAATTTAAGATCATATGCTTATAAATAAAGAAGTGACTGGATATCAGAAGACACAAAATGCAAAATATAAAATAAATTTAAAAATTAAAAAATAACCAGTTTTTCAAATAAAATTTTAAGCCCCAAAATTAATTATATGCATGTAAAAAGTTTTATCAAAGTAATAAAGAATCAAATTGAAGACTCAAAAAATTCAAAGACCAACATTTTTTTAAGAAAAAAAAAATCAATAAAGATGAGAGAGGGTTCTGGCCAAGATGGAGCAAAAGACACCAGATTTTCCCGTTCACAAGAAACACTAACGAAAAAGCCAAAAGAAGTTGGCATAATCATTTCCAAGCCACTTTACATTAGGAACAAAGGGAAAGGATCTCTGAAAGATGGGATGCTCCCAGAGAAAGATGAATACAGTCCTCAGTAACCTTGGTTCCCCATCCACAGATTCAAACAATCACAGATAGAAAAAAATGCAAATAATAATAACAACAACAGCAACTTAAATCTGTAATGAGCATGTGCAGACTTTTTGTCTGTAGCATGTATGGAATAGTTTCCTTATTTCCTAAAACAATGCAGCAGAATAATAATTTACATAGCATTTACATTATATAGTTATTATAAGTATTCCAAGTATGACTTATGGTATACATGAGGATGTGCATAGGTTATATATATATATATGCTATGACATTTTTACATAAGGTACTTGAGCATACTTTGGATTTTGGTGTCCATGAGGATCCTGGGACCAAGCCCCCATGGGTAGCAGGGGCAACTGTACTGCACAGCATACTGTGCTAAGATTTTTCAGACTACAGCATGAGAAAGGCAGCCAAGGCAGAATCCAGGAGAATCTAAACTACAGGAAGTGGATCTGAGAGTCTAAGAAAACAAAGGCAGATCTGTTCACAAGAGTGCAAAGAAGAGAAAGCTGTTCATAGAGAATCTCTAGAGATTTGTCTTTGACAGAGTGTGTATCAGCATATGCACATGAAAAAGTACCCAAGGGCTTGGAAAAGAACTATCTGAAATAAATGCAGGAAACTACCTGGACAAAAACTTAGTCTCCCATTAATCAATCTGGATAAACTGATAATTCAAAAGTATTTGAAAGTATCATCAGAATGATTGTATCTCAAAGTGGAGATTAGCCCTGGGAATTTTTTAAAATTAATTAAACTATGTCTAAGAACAGAGCTCATGAATACTAACAGAAATACAAAAATGTAAGGCATCCAACAACGAGAAATATAATGTCTACCACCCAAACAAAAAATTTTGGCAAAAATTTAGCACATTATAAAAAGAAAGGTCAATCAACTGAGTACAAACAAAAGATGACACAGATCATACAGTTAGTGGACAAGAATATCTTTTATTAAGGTATTGTAACTACATTCTATTTGTTCAAAAAGTTAAATACAGACTTGGAGACCGATGACAGATAGATAGGTAAACTTTTTCAGAAATGAAAACTGTAATATGTAAAATTAAATCTAACGAGGACAAGCCAGACTGAGATACTAAAGATGAAATGATTAGTGAATGTAAAGACAGAAATCAGAACTATATAAAATGAAACACAGACACATAAGACAAGTTCAATGAATGTATATATTAAAATTCTTCAGTAAAGATGATAGACATGGAGAACAGAAAAAACTGGTTGAAGAAGTAATGCCCCCAACTTTCCAAATTTGGTAAAAAATTATAAACACACAGATCCAAGAACCTCAAAAAATCCACAGATAACAAACATGAAGATAACTATAGCTAAATACACCATAGTTAAACTGCTTAAAAATGGTTGTAAAAAAAATGTTAAAAAGAACTGGGGAAAAAAAGGCATTTCATTTAAGAACAGAGTGAGTGATGATTGTCAGAAGCAATCCAAGCGAGATGTGGAGTAGCATCTTTAAATACAGAAAGGAAAAACAAAACAAAATGATACAAACAAAACCAAAAACCCCTGCCAAAATTAATTATATACCCAGAGAAAGAATCTCCTCACTGAACAGTGAAGTAAGAGCTTCCAGACATACAGAAGCTGAAAGAATTCACCTTTATTAGCCTTGAATTATAAAAAATGCTAAAAGAAGTCCTGTAGACATTAAAAAAAAAATGACATCAGACGGAAATAGGGATCTATACAAAGGAATGAAAACAATAGACATGGTAAATTGGGTAAATGTATTCAAGTTTTACCTTATTGTTTATATTACTTTAAAAGGTAATTGATAATCATTCTCCCCAAAGCCCTTGTATAATCAGGAGTAACACCTCAGAAAAATCTCACTAGAGGGTTATCCTACAAAATAGCTGTTTTAATTCTGTAACTAAGAATAAAAGTTTCAAGTGTGTCCTTTGAAAATATAAATTTAACTGCAATAATAAAATACTCATAGCCTTGTACAGAGGAAAAGGAAAAAAAATCACAGTATATATGGTTAATATAGGATGAGAAGCAGGGAAAACAGGAAATAGCAAGAAAACAAAAAAGCCATTTTGTTAAGTGAAGTAGGAAAGGCACCAGTACAAATCTCACTTAAGTGCAGAATTTGTAAACGTCAGTTTCACAGAAACAGAGAGCAAAATGGGGTTACCAGAGGCTGGGGATGGCAGGATTAAGGAGATGTTGATCAAAGAACACACAGTTTAACTTAGGAAAAAATCAGTTTAAGAGATCTATGTACATGATGATGACTATAGTTAACTGTATATACACAAAAATTGCTAAAGAGAGTAAATTTTAAATATTCTCACCAAAAAAATTAAATGAAGCAAGGCATATGATAATTAGTTCAGTTTAGCCATTCTACTCTGTATCCATTTATCGAAACATATTGTACAATACGAATATATGCAAATTTGTCAATTCAAAAATGTTTTAAAATGAAAGTATAAGTCAAGAAAGCAGAAATAAAATATTCATGTCTGGTATGGATTGCAATTTGTAACTTCAAGTGAGTTTATTTCCCTCAGTAAAACACAAAGATTCACATTGACCTTTAAAAAGGCAACAACATTCTATCTATAGGTAATATACCAAAAATAAAATACATTATTTAAAGAAATCAGATATATAATTCATATATGATGATGAAAAAGGAAATAAAATTTTACTATATGAAGCTACATACAGTTCAATTAGAATTCAAATGAAATAAGAATGTAAATATAGTTATTTTATTAGTATGATTTATAATTAACATCAAAAACCCACAAAGTGGGGTGGGGCTGTGGCTCAAGCGGTAATGTGCTCGCCTGGCATGCGCCAGGCGCTGGGCTCAATCCTCAGCACCACATAAAAATAAAATAAAGATGTTGTGTCCACTTAAAACTGAAAAATAAATATTAAAAAATTCTCTCTCTCTCTCTCTCTCTCTCTCTCAAAAAAAAAAAAAAAAAAAAAAAAAAAGCCACAAAGTATAATGGACCAAATACCATAGAAGAGACAGTGAAAACACACAAAATAGTAATGCCAAAGGGGAAAGTTGAAGAAGAAAAAAATGTGTATGAGGGGGTATAGAAAAAGAAAATAGAAAAGAAGCAGGAAAAGAAAGTGAAGTTAATGGAGAACTACAAGATAGAAGGAAAATAGGCAGTAAAAGAATTGAGGGCTGTTGAAAAAAAGTACAATAATAATGGACATCTAATATGTTTCAATATTTGACGAAACAAGCAGATAGAGATAAATTATTGGAAAGAGAAAGAGGAATAATATTATAATTAATAAAGTTGAATGATTAAAGACCTTGTTTAATAGAGAATGCATCCTTTTGCTAGTGCCATGGGATAGTAATAATTATTTTCTTACTTTTAAATATAAAGAAGACAGCAATGTATTCTAAACCGCAGAATAATAAAGTTTCTGCTTCATAACAGTATAATGAAACCATAATTTAGTAATTGTATTAATATTTTAATATTTATGATATATTATTCTTTCAATCAAAGACATAAAAATTTCTGAACATTCTATATGAGTAGCCACTATAAAGTCTTGCTATTGTGTTCTAAACAGTCTAACAGGGATGAAAGATGATACACAAACAAATAAATATGTTTAAATTATTTTCATTGCCTTTCTCAATATAAGATCCTTGCCCTGGTTTACCGAAAAGAAAAATAATGAAATTAAAAACAAAAAAACATCAAGCTTCATGGACAGTCTTGAATCAGCATGCTTTGTTTACTTCTCCCACTGCAGGTTCTCCAACCCTTATGCAATTTAACAACTTAGCTTAGAGAAATTAGCTCACCTGAAATGTCAGACATTACTTCTTTATGTCAATATGTTTCTGATGAAGTCTGGGAAAAAAAAGACATAATAATGTAGGACAAGAAAAATTAAAGCTACACAATCTGCAATCACAGAAAGGAAACCAAGAACTTAAAAATGAGCTCAAAGTGATTGTGCTCTTGGGTTAATACTGCCTTTCCAGCCTTGGTCTAGATCACAGGAGTTGAGTCAGGTGTGTGAAGTTAACACCAAGGACAGTGGGAACTCTCGCTCTACTGTTTTCCCTTCTTACTCTGGCAAGAGACTTAATTGCAGGCTATCCTATAACACGCTGAGTATGGAGACATCATTTTATGCCACGTACCGCAGTGAGACCAGAATGCTTCAGAGAGTTAGCTCTTCCCTGATGCCCTTGTTCCTATGTTGGTGGAAAGAACTCAAATTGGGGCCTGATAATCTTACCTCATTGCTGAGAGGTTACTTATATAGTGGTCAAGATGACTCTGAGAAGACTATGAAATGACCACCCAAGTCAGGACCAGAAGAGGGAGACACAGGCCCACTTGAGAAGATTCAGCATCATTGTGACTGACAGAGATCAGCTCAGCTAGGCAGTAGTACCTAGGGGCATTGTTTGAGCCAAAAGGATAGTACCCATATTCCAAAACCATTGTCTTTAGTAGGACTTGCTTCAGCTAGGACCTGCCCCTCAAATTCATACCTAAAAATATCCATATGAAATTTTTTTTTAATTTGGGGGAATTCTAGGAACAAAAGCACTTACAAACAAATCTCTTCCTCTTGGTCTACATAGTTTTTTCTGTATCAGTATATATTGCACTCTAGTGGGATTATCTGGGGGTGTGTAAAGAACTGAAACATCATTATTTGTATCTTTCCTGTGGAAAGTAAAGACAGGGAGGAAGGAAAGGAAGGAGGTGGGGGAGAGGGATAGAGAGAGAGAGAAAGAGAGAGCAAGCAAGCACATGCACAGCAAGAGTAAGAGAAAACCAGTGGTAAGTTTTTCACTACCTTCTATTGTGCTATTTTGTAGATATAAAATTTCTGGTTCATGGCTGGAGATAGTTTTGGCAATTGAAATCAGAGAGTAAATCTATTTGTAAAAATCGGACAAGTAGAACCATGGCTAATATACTATCTTTTGGTTTCAAAGCACAGAGTAATAGGCCAAGACTCTTCAATGTGTAGCATATTGACATCATCATGTAATCATCTACTGTACTAATCATGTGCTCTCAACAAAGGAAGGAATAGCAAAGCAGTTACAAAAAAAGGCGGTAACAAAGTAAAGTACCAGTAAAGAAAGGCACCTGCCTGAATATTTACAATAGCAGGAAGCTGGCTCATAAAAATAAACTGTAAACATTCACAACTGATACTAAGATTACTTACGGTCCATTTACCAAATACAAAACTTCATTATTTTTCTTTATTTTCACATTCACATGAGCTAGATCAAATAATAACATTAAAAATATGCTATGACTAAAGACCAAAGAGAAACTAATGCCCTCATTGGATAATAGCAAATGATAAAATAAATTATTATAAATTGTTAAAAATACTTATTTTTCCTTCACGAAATTAATGAATCTCTGCCAGTGAATAAAAACAGCATTTCTAAAGTGCACAATTGTGGATGGATGCTTAAAATAATACTCCTGTAATGTCATTTGGGATTTCCTAATGTCAATTTAAATCATGATGACTATAAAGTTTATCAGTGCCCAGCACACCAGATACTCCAATAAATAAAATTAATATCAGGCAATTGGATCCTTTCTTAATAATTACAAAGCACTTTCACATACCACATCTCCCTCGATCTTCTTAACAACTTTATGGCATTATAAAACAGAAACAAACCCTTTACATTGCAACTGTGTAAGGTTTAAGTTCACAATTCAGTATATAAAAGAATATCATTTACGATTGAAATACAAATAGGATTCACAAGTGGCCATTGTTCTTGGTGATTCATGACTATGCCATCTAAACTAAGATATGTATAACTTTCCTAAAGTTGGTAGTAAAGCCAAAATAGCTCAACATAAGAATAAATAAACAATACAGAAATTCCTTGCTGAAGTTTTTGAAAAAGCAAATACATAGTTCTTCTCTGACATTAAGCCTTATTTATATATATTTATATATATTTATATATATTTATATATATTTATATCTTTTCACACTCACAGAGTATGTGAGTAAATTATATGCAAGAATCAATGATCAGGATTATACTTGTTATAATTTAACACACTTAAAAGGCTATAAAAAGGCTTAAAAGGCTTGAAAGACCGTACAGAATGAGGTGGTTGCAAAATACAGCAAAAAAAAAAAAAAAAAAAAATGAATATGGTATTATCTTTTACAAAGTGAAAAAGAACATGAAACTTGATTTTAAAAAATAACTATGCCTTTGGTTCTAGTATTTTATGTTCTGTTACCTAATTTGTTCTCAAGCCATGTTTGAAGAGAGACCCAGAAGAAAAGTTTCCCCAACTCTCAGGACTTTGATCTTCACCCTGATCCATCTCTTCCTATGACAGGAATATTCAAATCCATTATGTGACAGTATTCATTTTCTCCATTTCAGTGGTATCTTTATTTGGAGAAGCATGTTTCATCAATGTTTCCTATTTTGTTTCTGAATAACCATCTGATGATATTCAGCATTGTATTTTTTTCTGTTTTGTCAGTAGCAGGAATATTTTTTAAAGCTTGAATATAGAAGCCAAATACGACATCATGTTTACAATATTTACCTTATAGAACTCATTTCTTAAATTATGTACAGAATGTAAATTGGACTTGATATATTTCTATCACTGTCAAACAACATTATTTGATTTAAGTACTTTTATCTATTTTGTCTAAATTAATAGTAATTTTTAAATATGATTGTAAAAAATACCTACTTTAAGAGTTACCTTAGATTAGGAAGAGGGGAGTGAAGGATGGGGACAGAAAAGGATGTGAGCATAGGAAAGATAGTAGAATGAAACAGACATTATTACTTTATGTATATATGTGACTGCATGACCCATGTGATTCTACAACATGTACAATCAGAAAAATGACAAATTATACCCTATCTATGTATAATATATAAAAGTGCATAAATGCATTCTACTGTCATGCATAACTGATTAAAAAATAATATTTTTTTAAAAAATTGGATTATTTCAACCAGTATAGAAAAGACTAAGTTATCATATCCTATGTTCTATTCACAAAGAGTTTCAGAAACAAAAGGATTATCTGTTCTTTAAATCCTCACTGCAAGAATGAAAAGAAGGATTTCAATAGAGGGAGAATAAAGCAGAATAATAGATTTATTTTATTTAAAAACTACATAATAATAGGTGCTACAACATTTCCACTGTGATTTCTTTAAAAATGTTTATTCAGAGCAGGGCACAGTGGCACATGCCTGTAATACCAGGGACTAGGGAGGCTTAGTCAGGAGGACAGCAAGTTCAAAGGCAGCTCAATTTAGTGAGACCCTGACTCAAAAAAAATATAAATAAATAAATAAACTGAGGATGTAGCTCAGTGGCAAAGTATCTTGGGTTCAATACCCTATAGTCCCCCAAAATTTATTCAAAGAGTATTTATAAAGAATGTACTCTTATGCTGGAGATTAAGGAAAGCCTCATACATGGCATTTTGCTCAAATACTTCATAGTATAAAGAAAAAATGGTTAAAAAGCATATGTGTTAACAATGCTGTTAGTCAATGTCATGGGAAGCTGCAAGATACACCCAGTGCTATAGGGCACTCAAGAAATCACTGCTTATTTTTATTTAAGAAAGGATCATCTTCACCGAGAAATGAACTCTGAATCTTGAAAAAAGACCCAAGATTTTCCAGGTAGAATAAAACTGAATAAGAGTTTTTGGGTATAGTTATAAAAATACGAGAGTCAGGAGAGAAAAGTGAGACATAAAGTAACATAACTTAGCAACGTTAGTACCTTATTTATATAAAATCTTGTCATTGAAATTTTTGTTCTTCATGAATCTAAAGCAAAACTAAATCAGATATTATTCTTAATTTGAAGCTCCTTCACATATACATTTTGGTGAGAAGGATATGTGGTTTTGGTTTGAATTTAAATAATAAAACATAAGAACCAAAGAAAAGTACCCTAGTAGTCCATTACTTTTGTCATTCACTGTAATGACTAAATTATATTGAAAACACATCATTTTGCTTTTAAAAATAAAACTTATGCTCCAGGAAAACACATGGCATTCCAATCACAAACAATTAAATAAACAAAATAGAACTGCTGAAGTTTCTCTTTCTAGAAATAGGTTGAAATATTTATTAACTTTAGAAATCTTAAATACCATTTCCAATACCAGCCCTTTGTGATATATGCATTACAAAGTATCTGTTGATAGTAAACTGATGGCCATGAATATTAGATTGAAGAAGAGATATTACTTTCTTAATTTAAAATAATTTTTGCTGTAGGGTTTATTTATTTTTTATTTTATTTATTTATTTTTTTTCATTTTGGTGCTGAGAATTGATTGAACCCAGGGCCTTAAGCCTGCTAGGCAAGTGCTCTACCACTGAGCTACATATTCAGCCTCTTTAGGATGTATTTTTAATTCAACTTTCATTTAGCATATGCTGAGCTACTTTTTTTAGTAAATTATTGTATTTAACCTTGTACCACTTAGGTGTTTTGGCTAAGTTTAAGAGGCTTGAGCGTGACTGGCTATACAAATGTCTGCATGGCTCTCTGTGATCCAGTCACCAATGGTAAAAAGCCCAGCCCTCATGTGGACACACTAACTACTCTTCCACTGTGTTTATAAACATGAAATCATAAAAGCAATTTTGAGAAATAAGAACAAAGCTAGAATCCACATACTCTATTTCAAACTGAATTACAAAGCTCTATTAATCAAAACATTATAATACTAGCAGAAAAACAAACACACAAATCAATAGAACAGAATAGAGAAACTAGAAATAGACCCACATATGTAGTCAAGTAACTATTGATAAAGGAATAAAGAATACACAATAGGCAAATACAACAAATGGTATCACAAAACTTGGATATCCGTATGCAAAAGAATAAAATTGGAATCTTGTCTTATGCCACATATAAAAATGAACTAAAAATTGACTCAAGACTGAACTTCCAGTCATAAACTACAAAACTCTAAGGAGAAAATTTAGCCCTCTGACATTAGTCTTGCAATGATTTTTTTTTTTTTTTTTTTGCGGGGGAGGGATATGGAAACAAAAGAATGGGACACAAAAGCAAAAGTAGAAAAATGGGATTTTCTCAAACTAAAATCCTTCGGCATAATGAAGAAAATAATCAGTGAAATGAAAAGGGAGAAAATACTTGCAAATGATATATTTGATAAGGGGTTAAACATCCATGATACCTAAGAACTCATATAACTCAGCAGCAAGAAAATGAAATAACTATTAAAAAGTGGGCAAGAAACCTGAATAGACTTTTTTTTCAAATATTTCTTTCACTATCACTAATCATCAGATAAATACAAACCAAAAATCACAATAAAATATCACCTTACACCAGTAAGTATGGCTATTATGGAAAAAAGAAAAATAGATTTGTGTAGTTAAGGCTGTGGGAAAAAGGGAACCCTATACACTGTTAGTAGGAACACAATGGAGATTATAGAAAAGAAAGTAAAATAGAGGTATCACACAATCCAATAATTCCACTTCTATGTAATGTTTGTGGATATGTCTGTGTATCTGAGTGTGTTAATGTATGTAAATTAAATTGGTATTTCCAAAGTCTGTGTCCCATGCTCATTGTAGTAATATTCCACAATATCTGAGATAACTTCTTAAGTATCTCTTGATGGATGGATGAATAAAACAATTGTGGTACACATACAATGGAATATTATTCAGTCATAAAAGGAAATCCTGCTATTTGTGATAACATGCATAAATCTGGAGAACATTATGCTAAGTAAAGTAAACCAGATGCAGAAAAAATATTCTCACTTATCTAAGAAATCTAAAACAGTCAAAGATAAGAAAGTAAAGACTAGAAGAGTTATTGCTAGGGGCAGGGAGGTGGGGGAAATGTGGAGATATTAGTTAAAGATACAACAAAATTTCAGTTGCAAAATTAAATCTGAAGATCTTATAGCATGAATGATGATGGGTGTGTTAATTGACTTAATTGTAGTAATTATTCCACAACATATATGCATATAAACTATTACATTGTATTCCTTGAAAGTATTCAATCTGTGTTTGTTAATTAAATATGTGAAATTAAAAACGAGCTCATAAGATTACTATAGGTACCTTTTTGAATTAGACATTGTGATAAAATGTGAAACTGTTGATTAGCAGAGGTTGTAAGGTGTCTACCATTGGGGATATTAGAACCCAAACTGGCATTTTAAAGTAAAAAAAGCAAATTAAAATATATTTCTAAAATAAAAAATCATACGTAAAAACATTATATATGGCAAGCAGTTATCTAAGTTCTTCTACAAATGAAATATTTTTTCCTTCTGAGAGCTTTTAAGATTTTTCTCTTTATTACTGGTTTTGAGTATTTGATCATAAAGTGTTTCACTGTGGTTATCTTCATGTTTCTTGTGCTTGGAATTTTTTGGGTTTTAGGATCTTTGAGTTTACATCAAATTAGGAGAAAACTGGGCATTATTTGGCATTAAAGATTCAGATATTCCCTCTGCCTGATTATTTGCGTATTAGGCCACCTGAAGTTGTCTACAACTTATGATGTTGTGTTCTATGTATTTGCTGTTGGGATTTTATTAATTTTCGTTTGAAAATTCCCTTGGGGAATGTTTCTATTGTTATGACTTCAAGTTATTTAATGTTTTCTTCTACAATGTCTATTTCATTGTTAATTCTATCCAGTGCATTTTCCTTTCACACATTGTGACTTTCTATTTCTCGATGTTTGATTTAAATATTTTTCCATAGCTTCTATGTGTCTACGTAACTTTTCTAACATGTGGAAAATAGTTATAACAATAGTTGAATGTCTTTTTCGGTTTATTTAATACCTATGTCAGTTCTAGGTTCATGGTGATTCTCCCTCTTAGAAATTCTGACTTGTATTGACACAATGTTGTGTGCCTGGTACACATTATTCTGGGTGCTGTATATTTAGTATTTTTAAAAATATTCTTGCACTTTGTTCTGAGACACAGTGAGATTACTTAAAATCATTTTGATCATTTTGTATCTTGTGTTTATGATTTGGTAGCCAAGACAGGGGCAAAGTTTATTTGAGGGCTAATTCTTTTCACTACCAAGTCAAGCCTGACCTACTACATATGCTCACCAATACCTATGTGTTATAAAATACTGCTGTTCTGCTGGTGATGATGGATATCCTTCTTTGTCTACATACACTTTGGGCATTGTTGCCTCTAATTTATTTCTATGCTTCTTTCTAAACTCCCTGTCCTTGGGGAGTTTCCTCACACTCACGCAGTGATCTGTGTTGTGCTAAATAATCAAGAGACACACTCTACAGATCTCTTGTTTCTTTTTCCAAGCATATTTCTCCTTTGAGATGTTTTAGTGAATTCTAGCTGTCTTGGTCTCCTGAGACTTTCAGCTATAATTCTTCAACTCACGGTGTTTAATAAGTTCCCGCTGGGTTCCCCCTTCCTGCACTACTGCTTCTAGGTACTTTCAAGACATACATAGGTTTCACCTTATTTATTTATTTATTTTAGTTATCAGAGATTGCTGACAACTGCCTAAAGATTTTGTCTAGAAAATCATTCCTTTACCAAAATAACGATGATGATGATGATGATGATGATGATAAAATTTAAAAAATAAAGATAAAATTTTAAAAATAAAAATAAAATAACAAAAGAAATACATAGCGTTAAAAGGCAAATTTATGCCTGATGGACAAAAGGGAAAAGAATTTCAATTAAGGTTAGGGATGTACACTATTAACATGATTATCACATCTTTGGAAGTTTCATCAATGTAATGAAAATTTAAAAAGAAATAAAATGATTAACATCCATTTGAATGAAATTATCTTCTTAGGAAAACTTAGGAATTCACCCATAGTGGAAAAAACATGTCATTTACAATAATTTCTTTTAAAAATATTTGGCCCACAACCTGGACTAAACATCCTGAGTATACCATTTTTTTTCTATGTAAAGTCTGTGGACTAGACTTCGTATTAATAATAGAAAATGCATAACACTTGCTGTATGTTAGAAATTTGTAAGCACTTTACAGATATTGATTGCTTTATCTTTAACTTTTTTCCCCCATTTTGGTGATGTTGAAGGAACTAATGTACAGGTTACAAAAGTTGCCTGAAATGGCATTGGGATTTTAACCAAGACCAAATGATAGCTCATGAAACACAGTCAAAAATCTTAATATGACCATAAAATCCATAGATATTTACTACAACAAAAGCTTTAAATTGCAGAAATGTTTGCAATACTGATCATCCATAGTTTTACGTGCAAAAGCCCTCTAGAACCACTGAAGTTAAATAAATCCAATATTTGAATTTTGAAGGTCCTTACCTTCTCCATGAGAAAACCTAATCTTTGCATTTTCTTCCATATTTGCTAGGATTGTCTCACATGTGCTCAGGCCTAGCTTGTTGTATTATTCCATTCTCTGTCTCTTGCTCTAGCATACTTGGGCACTATGTCAGGCAGAGGAGTCTCTCACCAATGATTTTCTTGATTCAATTTGCTGGAAGCCTACTGATCTGTGGTAGAGCTGATAAAATTGTCAACTGATGATTTAAGTTGGGACATTATTTGGTGGTCTCCAAGGAGTTCCACGTTTCCCTCAAACTCAGAGGACCTTGATAGAACCAACTTAGTTTATATTCTCTCTCCCTATTCCTTATGGGAAAAGTGAGAACACAACCCTTAAGTGAGAACGTAGACATAGTCGTCTCCATTTTTCATCTTCTACCTTTTTTCTCTTCCCTTAAGTCCCACAGACAACCTCCTTCATCTGTCTCCTTTTATCTATAATCCAAACTTTCCAAGCTTATCAACTCTGGCAAACCAATCACGTCTCCACTACTTTAGATCAATGAGAGAGAAAGAGAGGAGATGTAGGGAAAGGACCGTAAAAGTAGGGATGACAGCAGTAACAACAGAATTTGAGAGAGGTAGAGAATGAAAGAAACTATAATGAATGATAGAGATGGGGGAAAAGGATAAAGGAAAGAAATGGGTGTGGAGAGGAAGAGGAAGACAGAGACATATAAGAAGAACAAGGAACAATTAGAAGGAAAGATGAAGACTGTGTGTGTTTGAAAGAGAGGGACAAAAAGGAATGAATGACAGAGATGGAAATTTCCACATGATTCTTGAAAGAAATCTTTAAAAGGCTACTGTCTTCTTCAGAATTGACCATGTGATAATTCTTCCTTCTACTATGGGGGAAAAATGTGTCTAATAACTGGTGTTAACTGACCCTTAAACAGCTCAAAGCAAGATTTTCAACACCTCTTTACTGAAGTAAAAATGTAAATATATTCCTACAAAGGACAAGCATATAATTTGTGTGAAAAAGTCTTATGAGAATATTGTTGGTATTCAGAAAATATGCTTGCTTTCTGTTAAGCTTTTGGAAATTGAAGGGCAATAATGTTGGAGAAGTAGAAAAATCAATGTTTCAGTTTAAGTAAAGTAATTCTTTTCAGATATCTAAGTAGAACTGTCAACTAGACTTGAAAAATATGTAAAGTTTTAGGCAAAAGTCAAGTCTGTGAACAAGGATTTGTGCATCAGTGATCTATAGCTGGCACATATCATTAAATGTGTGTGGTTATTTAGGTAGAAATTATGCATGGAAAAGGAAGGTTCCCGGAGCTTTCCAACATTTACAGCAGAGGAGAAAAAAAAATCAGCAATGTGTGGTATCACTTTTATGAGTAAGCATTTCAAAGGAAGAACACGGTCAGCCATGAAGAGACACATGCAGAAAATGAGACCCTGGCAGTTTTCTCTATGAAGCTCATTTGAGATCTTGATAGAAGCAGTCTTAGTGGAACTTAAGAGAAACATGTTTGTGATATAGTCTCAAAAATAACTTAAACAGTCATGTAGCATATCATCATGTTCAATCTAATGTCACATCATAGTTGAAAAAGTATTTTATAGTTTATATTTAACCAACTTAAATTCTGTTTTTATTGTTAAGATATAATTTTTCACAATAGCTAAGCTATGGAACCAACCTTCAACAGATGAATGGGTAAAGAAATTGTGGTATATATACACAATATAATATTATTCAGCCATAAAGTAGAATGAAATTATGGCATTTGCTGGTAAATAGATAGAACTGGAGACTATCATCTAAGTGAAATAAGCCAATCCAAAAAAAAAAAAAAAAAAGGCCAAATATGCTCTCATATGTGGATGCTCACACTTGATGGGGGCAGGGTGCATAGGAAAGATAGAAGTTTATTGGATTACACAAAGGGGAATGAAGGGAAGGGAGGGGTGAGAGGAATAGGAAAGACAGTAGAATGAATCAGATGTACCATTCCTATGTTCATATATGAATATTTGACCAGTGAATCTCCACATCATGTACAACCACAAGAATGAGATCCTAATTAGAATAAGTTGTACTCCATGTATGTATGACAAAATACACTCTACTGTAAAGTATATCTAAGCAGAACAAATTTTTTAAAAGAAATAACATAATTTTTATCCCTTTGTAAATGTAAGTTTATATCATTGATCTCTTGCTAAGAGAAATTCATAGTTGAGGGTTTTTTTTAATTTAAAGAAAATAAATATTGTAAATGTTATGAATACATATTGTCAATTTCACTTCTCCCTATACAGATGAATTTAGATTATAATTCTTGATCTGATTCTGAGGTATAAGTGAATTAAACATGATGCATCTATAATATTTAGTTAAAGTAGAGGTATGCAACACCTAATCAATCCAGTTCATTTCTTTGTACTAATTTTGAAGCAATACTTTTTATTTAAAACATCCTTATTATTCTATACTGGAACAGAATCAGATTAGTGCACTTTAAGTACAGAAAATATTGAGAGAGAAAAATGATCATTTAATCCCATAGTGTCTGTGACTTGAGTCCATAGACTATGCATCCCCTTACTGAATGAAGGTAAGCTCTAAGCAAAACCTACACATTCTGAGTTATTTTAGCTGCTTGATAAATGTATAATTAAGATTACCCAGATAACAGTCTGAGTAGGAAAGCAGAAACCATAATAAAATCAAGGTAAACAATTATCTGAGTTTTGTTACAACTCATAGAGCAACAACCAACTAGAATTAAATGTACAGATCTTCAGTGCTTAGCATGTGGGACTTGGCACTTCACAGGTGCTCAATAAATATTTGTGAAATGAATCAAAAATCTGTTCAGGAGGAAATAACATCTATCAACATAATAGTCCTATGAATGAAGAGCCTGTTTTGCAAGATAGTACAAGAGTCATAGTAAAATAATTATTTTAAGATTTTAATAAATTAAAAATTAAACTTCAAAAGTCTGAATTAGGTTGTGTATTGGTTTCTGTCTCTAAAGAGCAATAACTCATTGTCCAAAATGAAGCCTTATAAGCATTTTTTCTCCAAAGGAATCAAATATCCTTTAGACATCAAATTAAACCCCAGTTTATTTCTAACACATGGTAATTGAATAAATGTGCATTCCCAGTAATACCCACAATTTCATCTCTCCTATTACAAATGTTCATCCAACATGAGCATATTTTAGGCTGGTCAAAATCAACACCTCTATTAAACAGTATTTTCCTCCAGTCAATATTTTTCTCATTCAAACATTTACTTTCAGCAATCCTAAAACTTCAGAGATCTAAATATAGGCAACCTCAACTTGAAAAAATTCACAGCTAAAACTAACATATACTCTCTGCCAATCTGTGCACCAGCTGTGGATTAAAATGTGCTGAAAAGCAGAACATTTTGTCTCTTCAGTGATCAAGTAGTCTCTTGCAACATATACAACTCCTCATTTAACAGAGTAAGGGAGGGGTGTGGCAAAAGAAAGGAAAGAATCTGGGTAGTTCTGAGGTGTCCAGAAGGTGCTGAAATCCACTTTGTAATCATCACTTGATTCTTCAAGCAAAAGCCTGTGTGAGTATTAAACAGGGTCAGTGAGAGTTGTGGTGACTGAGTCAGATTCTTGGAAATAGAGTGTCTTTCTGACTTTTCCAAATTACTTTCAGATTTGCTTCCTGTTTATTTTCTGGCAAACATTTAAAAATATCCATCCAAATGAGGTCGCATTTGCAGACTTGAAAATTCCATTCAATTGCATAGTTCCAGAGAAAAATGACAGATTTATTACAGGGACAAGCATTAGCCACACTGATCAATTAATTTTAAAATGTGAAGGTCTTTATACATTAATATCACATTTGCCAATATGAATTCTTCTAACATTTATAACATAAAATTGCTCATATTTTTAAATATTCCATAACACAAATGCTTCACTTGTTTATTCATTTTAAATCATCTCAAAAACTGTATGGGTTTATCTAGCACAGGGTGCTTTATTTAAAAGACCAGATGCTAGCCTGACCAGCATAAAAACATCACAAAGGGAAAAATAATCTAAAAATTGTTGACTTCAAATTCATGCTGAATGTTCTTTCAGTATTTTTCAGAATGGTCATATTTTAGTGGATACTCTTGTCTAGTGGAAGAGCTATTTATTTTACTTATTTATCTCCCCAAAGTGTAAGTTTTGTTGTATTTTAACCATATGGAAAAGTGAGTTGTTATCTAATAATAGCATGTATTATTTAACTTAAATGACCTTTAACTTAAATTCTTCACCATAATTGTGTAAATCCAAAGTACATGTATTTTACTAGGCTTGCTAAATTTGGAGTTTTTATCCATTGACAGTCAAAATGAAAATCTTACAATAAATGAAGAAATGTAAAAGGAAAAATATTTCTACATACATGTATAAATCAATATAGCATATTAAATAATTTAGATATTATCTCAATGAAAATAAAAGGCAATAGAAATTTTGTGTAACATATCAACCTTTAAAATTTACAATTTTAGAAGTAGAAATATGAAAAATTAAATATAAATAATATCTCACTTGTAATTAAACTAGATTGTATGCTTTTTTAAACACTTTTTCTTTATTATCTCTGTGAACTTTACAACTACTTTCTAAGATACAGATACATTATTTTTATTCTTTAGGTAAGAAGACAGAAATTAAATTATTCTCATAGCCTTAAAACTATCCTCATCATTTATGTTTTGTGTAACTTTTTAATCTTCAAATACATATATACTCACTCAAACACACACACATCACTGAATTACAATCAGACAGTGAAATAAAAAATAGACTTCTGGCTGTCATGTCTCTTCAAATGACAAAGAAGCCAAAATTGATGTATGAATTTTTAAAATGACATAGGCAATCAGTTTAAAGGCACAACAAGGAAAAAGAAAGAAAAAAGCATAATTGGTTGAAATTAAAAAGTAGCTGTCTTTTCTTCTATTTAATACTGATTTCCCCAAAATTCTAATCAGAACTCAGAATGTGAATTTCACCAAAACAAGGCCACACCAAGAAAGCTAAGAGAAGCACAGTTTAGGTTAAGGGTCACTAAATTGCAAACTATATTCAACCCACTTCAATCGATGTTTCAGAAATGATCGGAGTTTTTGTCACTGAGTTTTGTGGTTAGTTTTCTCTGGCCAACTTAAAATCTCCATCTTGGATTAACTTGCAAAAGGTACAGAATTACACATCCCAGGTCACAGCCACCCCTTAGGTTTCTGTAGCTGTGATGGCGAAAGCATGGGACACTCAGGTTACAGAACCATATCAGAAATACCATCAAATTGTCTTTCTTTCAAACTCAACATAAAAACTCTTCTGAAATTACCATTTACTTTTTTTAATTTTGAAATTTAAATACTAGGTATTACACAAAATCAGAGGCAAACATAATTGATTCCAGAGGATTTGCTCTGAAAATAAGAACTGGACAAATGTTGAGTTCAAATAGACAGCTGTTCATACTATCCAGGGTTTTGAAAATCCCTTTTGTTCTTATGTATTTGTCTTGCAGCACCTCAGGGTATCTTGAATCTCCACTACACCCTAAGATTCTCAAGGTCACTAAGGAAATGTTGGTGACATTGGCATGCACATCACACCTCTAGTCCCTATCACCTATTATCATCTATGGTCACCTCCATTTGGATTCTTGTTTTTTTTTTTTTTTTTTTTTTTAAAGCCTAATCAGTTACCTGAAAGGGAATAATACCCAGGACTTGCACACTGAAGGGGAAAGTGTGACAAATGGGCTGTCTTTGGAGGAAGATGTATAATTGGGAAAATAAGAGTGAAAGACAAGTGAAGGCTGACCAGAGGGAGACGATTGGGAGGGATGGGTTGCTCTGTTCTTGCCAATTCCTGCAGCACGGAAACCATGCCTAGGTACATCCTTTGTTTTAAAGCAGACACTGTGATCTTTGAACTCACAGATTCAGTGTTTATGTCCTTACATTTCAGCAAGTGCCAGCATTTTCCTACCACACAGTAGAAACCTAGGAAGCTGCCATGGGACTGTTGTAGATAAAGGATTTCCCTATTAGGGTCTTTGACACCTGGTTAAAGAGGAAGTCTCCTACATGGGATGTCTGCCTCAGTGTTCTACCTGGACATTGTCTGAAGGCCAACTCTGTTATGACCTCCACAACTGAATGCTAGGTAACAAAGAAACAAGAAAATAGTATTTCTAACTTCAGATATTGTGAGAAGTAAGACTTGTGAGTATAGAGTCAGGGTCTTGAGAGGATGGGGGATAATGAGATATAAGACTCACCCTAGAGAGGTGCTATAGTCTGTTGTCCAGAGGAAGCCCCAGAAAATGCATCCAGTAGACAAGAAACACAAACTTGAAGTGACTTACCAGCATGGCCTGATTTATTTTCTCAGGGTTTTTATTTACTTTTTTTTTTTTTTTTGTAAGTAATTCTTATTAACTACAGGAGACTTGGGAAACATATGGATGAAAGTATACATCACCTGAGATTTTTACCACCTGGAGATAATCACTAATAACATTTTCATAGATTTCCTCCCAATCTGTTCTTTTCCTCTGCATATATAGCTGCAGATAAAAATATAAAGAGATGTTTTTGCCTCATATGGTGCATATGGTTGTATAAACCTTTTTATCACTCAATGAATTGTTGTGAATATTTTCCCAGTAACCCAAATTCTATAACATGATTTGAAGGCCACAGCATCAAGTATAGTGTATGCTATGCCACTTCAGGTGCTGTTGACCCACAGGAGCTCACAGGCAAACAGGTGTTATCTAGTTACCAGTTTCCTCTGAACTTTGGAAGGCTCTGAGTCTTGGCTCTGTTCTGATATGAGCCTCATCTTGGACACCACCACTCATCTGCCCCTGCCTCACACCTCAGCAACCTCTCAAAGAAACTTCTGCTGAACTGTCCTTGGGCTTCAATGCACCTTCTAGTCTGGCCAACTGTGCCTGAGTTAACTCTATAACCCCATTTCCTCAACCCCCACTAATGCTCCCTGCCTCTCCTCGTACTTGAGATGCCAGCTTATCTTATTTCTGAGCGGATGTCAATGTCGAGAAGGACACAGAAGAGTATTAACAAAAATGAATGCATGTTCATTATTACCTGGCTTGGTGACTCCCAAATGGGAATGTAGAGTTTGGTGTGGCAGTACCCAAGATCCCTCCATGCCCAGAGGAAGAGAATCTTCCATAAACTTTTGTCATAGCCTTTCAACAAGTATTTATTGGGTACTTACTGTGAACCAGAAACTGTGCAACATGATCCCATATTTAGGTAGCCTGCATTTCAGGAGCATAAAGAAATAAAAAAAATACCAACTATGATTATTTGTATAAAATGTTATCAAGAAATCAAAAAAGAAGTTGAGAGTAAAGACTATTTAATAGACAATTTATAAAGAGAATAGTCAGCAAACAGTACCCTGAAGTTGCCAGCACATTGGGAAGCGCTCCTTTCTCTAGGGTATTAAAGAATTAAATTCACTGTCTTAGAATTTTCTAAAGCACCCAAAACATTACAGACTAGGATCCTTTAGCACTTGGATATTTCCATCTCACACATTCTCTGTCCCACCAATATCTTATCTATTTAATGTTATCTCTCATTAAAATATGCTTATCACCACCTCACTAGAATTGCTTAAATATGCGTACTGAATGAGTTAAAGGATAGAACATGATAAAATGCATCTTTCTTTCCAGCCTGCAGCAGTTCAATACATAAATTATGTCTTTCATCCTGGCAACTCCTCAGCAACTAAAACTATGTTTGAAATAGGAAAACAGGAAATGCCACAGAAAAATGTGTCTCTTTGTTTCTTTGGAGAAAAGAAAAACCTTCTCATTGGAAGTACCCTGTAGAACACAGAGAAATTTTCTAGGGTCCAAGCAATTGAATTTCAGCTCTGACTCTTGCTTAATGTAGTGACCTGAGATAAATTGCCAATTACATTGAGCCTCAGTTTCCTCATCTGTAAAATGACAGTACAACATACCTTGCAATATGAGTTTTAGAAATTCAAATAATATATGGAAAACAGTTATCTTAGTGTTGTCATCAGTTCTTATGATACATGAATTGTTATTCCCATTTTATCTGTGTATTTTCCTCATATGATGACAACCAGGCTCAGAGAGGTTAAATAACTTATGCAACTGTAGAGTCAATATAGGTTTTATTATTGATTTATTTATTTATTCATTTATTGGTACTGGGGACTGAATCCAGGGGAGCTTAACCACCGAGCCACATCCCCAGCCCTTTTTAGTATTTTATTTAGAGACAGGGTCCCACTAAGTTACTTAGGGCCTCACTAAGTTTCTGAGGCTGCCTTTGAACTCTTGATCCTCCAACCTCAGCCTCCTGAGCCACTGGGATTACAGGCATGTGCCACCAAGCCCGGCCAATATATGGTTTTAACTCCTGAACTCTACTCTTAACTTTGTTTGGAGTACTACCAGGGAGTTAAGTGTAGAATAACATCTTAGACTCCATAGTCAGCATTTCAGATACAAGGCCATTAAAAGCAACATTTGGCAAATGTACCTTAAAATCAAGAACCAAAGCTGAGTGATACTTTCCTACAATTGCCTTAATTGAGGCAAGACTCAACTCAAGGGATGGCAGGAGAACAAGCTGGTTAAGGAAGGCAGGACCTAGCACACTAGAGAGTGGTGAGAGGAAGGTACTATAGGGAGTCCCAAGATTGTACGCATGCACCAGACACCAGTAAAGAAAACTAAATGAGACTGTACTTGAAAAATATTTTTACTCTAAGATAGGAAAATGTCATATTTTAAAATATTAATCCCCAAATGGCAGAGCGCTAGCTAATAGTCTGATTATATATATAGTCTTCTCTTGAGTGGAAAGGATTGGTATGAGAGAGAAAATCTACTGGTCAAACCATGACATTTAGGTTCAGCTAGAACTAAAGAGCAGGAAGAAAGGCAAAAGTGAAAGCTTTTGGAGAGAACCAGCATGGGAGCAGGAAAGAGAAGAGAGACAAAAGGAGGATGCACAGCCTATAATGTCATTGTTTGAATGTGTATAAGTGGGGCACTGGGGATTGGAGCCAGGACACTATATTATTGAGCTACCCAGTCCTTTTAAAAACTTTATTTTTATTTCTATTTTGAGGCAGGGTCTTGCTGCATTGCCCAGGCTGGCCTTGAACTTATGATGCTATTGCCTCAGGCTCCTGAGTAGCTGGAATTATAGGCCCACACCACCACACCTGGCTAGTCATAGGTTTCTTAGTAATAAAGGTATTGAAGGACCAACACAGAAGCCCAGCAGTCATCACTTGATCCTGAGGACCTGATTCCAAGGCCCATCAGATGGAGCGGGGCAGACTGAAGTATCTGGTTAATTTTTTGATTTAGTCAAGGTTTCTTCGGGAGTAGGCAGGAGATTGAGCCCACATCAGAAGACTTCATCGTTTGTGTCTGAAAGTGTTACAGAAAAGAAACATTGGAAAATTAGGCCCTAATTGTACCTCCACTTATCGTCATAGGTATAGTTACTTACAAATAGAATTTTAACCAGGGGCCTGGACTCTGCAGTCACAATTCTCTGGTACTAAGTTTAAAGATGATCTCAGGGAAGGTCTTTTAGCATAAAATCATCCACAAGTAACATTGGCTGAAGCTCCCTTTCCTGTAACACAATTTATTTCCCCACTCCACGTTAGACTTTGAACTCTGGGAAGGAATTCTTAACCACAGAAACCTGTCCTGAGTATTTAGAATTTAGATATTAGAATTACAGTAGAAAATTTGTTGAGAGCAGGAAGGGAGAATTTTGTACTGACTTAGTATAGTAACTCCAAGGTATTGAACTTGTTTGAGCATCGATTTGTCTTTTTACTTATGCAATACTACAAAGACAGATCCAGCTATAGAGGATCAGGTGGTGGGCATGCTTTCCCAGGGGTGCAAGCTTTTCACATCTATGTACGCAAGAGTGGGGGATGGAGTAACAGGAATGAAACTAAGTTGTTGTTTTTTCTTTGGTGGGGTGGGTACTAGGGATTCAACTCAGGGGCACTTTACCACTGAACAACATCCCCAGCCCTATTTTGTTATTTATTTAGAGAAAGAGTCTCACTGAGTTGTTTAGCATCTTGCTTTTTTGCTGAAGCTGGCTTTGAACTCACGATCCTCCTGCCTCAGCCTCCCCAGTTGCTGAGATTACAGGAGTACATCACCACGCATGAAACCAAGGGTTTTTTCCCACAATGTTAGTAAGAAAATAGAAGCAACAGATGGAAATATCAAGGACTTCTCTCTAGGCATTAAACCACCCTTAATAATAAAGATGTTTACCATCCATATCATTTCCTTCAGACCACCTTGTCTGCTAATCCTTTTCCCAGGACAAAGTATTAAGTCTTGTGATATAGCAACCTGCCCAGGTCAACCCTGCTGAAATTATGCCTGATTTTTCCAGTGTGAGGCTCTTCAAACTGGTTTCTGGATCTTCTTGATGTGACCCAATCATTTTTTGATTGTTTTGTTTGTTTGCTTCTGAAACACATCCTCAGCTCTTGAATCAACCAGTTCTTCAAGAATTCCTGGTTTCTTTTGGTGAAGAATGATACTAAGAAATCCTGATTGGGGGGTCTTCCCATTGCGAAGGCTGTGCTGCTCCCAATTTCTCACAGCAGACAGCTGGGAAAGGTTTAAATGAGTATGCATGTGTGCATGTGTGTGAACCATAATTTACATAATTTACCTCTCTATATGCTGATGTGTTTATATATATTGAAACTCCAGGGCTTATTTATTTTTTATTTATTTCTGTATTTATAAATGTGTTCTTATACCTGTATCATCTTATTCTTGGCATTGCTGCTTGTTTGATCCAGCCCTCAACAAAGATAGTCCTTGTCCCCAGCCTTGCACAGATGTCCTTCTCACCCCAACAAGGCTCTGAGCCTGAGCAACATGCCAGTCTGCTCCCCACAGTTTTTGTAAAAGCCCGTCTCCACTCTCCAACTCAGATACCCACAGTATAGCCACTTAGTTATGTATAAATAGAAGAAACATCTATAACATTGAGAATCTATGATCTATATTTTACTTTTCAGTGCCTTAAGAAGAATTGATTGAAACAATTTTGTATTTACTTTCTAATACACAACAGTCTTCACTATGGTACATATTCAAATGCATTTGCTTAGTACAGAGTCTGACAAACACTGCTTGTGGGTTGAATTCTGCTTGTATACAGTTCCATATATTGACCATATGTGTACAACTATGTGTGCATATATACATACTTTTACAGGTCCTTTTAAAAACTTGTATTTATTTTTATTTTGAGGAAGGTTCTTGCTAAGTTGCCCAAGCTGGCCTTGAACTTGTGATGCTATTGCCTCGGGCTCCTGAGTAACTGGAATCACAGGCCTGCACCACTGCCCCTGGCTAGTCATAGGTTTCTTAGTAATAAAGATATTGAAGGACCAACACAGAAGCCCAGCAGTCATCCCTTGATCCTGAGGACCTTGATTCCAAGGCTCATCAGATGGGGGTACTTGAACATATTGACTGTATATGTACAACTATGTGTGTGTATATACATACATATATATACAGTCAGTATACAACAAGCTAAGAAGGGTTTTTACATTTAAAGGGTTGTGGGAAAACAATATGTGACAGAGACCATATGTGACCCAGAAAAACTGAAGTATTTACTATCTGGCTCTTTACAGAAAACGATCGCCAACCCTGGTCTGGGGTATCTGACGGCTTTGCCAAGGCATCTAACTTAGTTACCAGGAGGAGTCACATAAAACGAAATAAGTTTCTGAGCTCCTTTTAGTATCAAAGACTCAAAATAAGTAGCAAGTAACATTGAAATTGCCATTATATCAAAACAGAGTGAGTGAATAACTCGCAAAATCATCAGTGAAAGCAGATAGTGCTAAGGATGAAATCTAAATCACCCCACTCTTTATCTAACATAAGTGTGCCAAGCTCCATTTGCCTCTGATTTGCATGTCCATTAGCAGAAGCCTGGCCTCCAATACTATTTATTTCAGTCAACATCTTCTCATGGAAACTCCTAAGCTTGATTATGAGTCTGTACAACTATAGGATTATAACCCTAATTCAAATTCAACATTAAGTGCATTTTGAATCAAAATATGATTGATCACAAGAATTGTATAACCCTGGAAGTGGAGTACTTCAAGGAAATAGGGTCATTATTTCTGAGTTATATGTAAAAAATTAACAGAGAGGGAGGGACAAGTAGACACTTTTGAAATAATATAGCATTCACTTGTTAATGAACCTTGCATCTTTGGTTTACTACTTTGCATTGGAAACCTCTAGACCAGGTTACTAGGAGGAAAAAAATATAGTTTCTGAATTGAGATAAGGAAATCTCATTTATGTTAACGCAAGAAAAAAATGCAATGTACACAGAGCATTCCAATGCTTTACTAACAAAGGCATACCCAACACAGTTTCTACACCAACACACGAGAATAAAAACTACCTCAGCACTGTTTATCAGTTTAAGACATCAGTTCTGCTTGCTACATATTGTGATTTCCCTGTCTTAAAAGAAAAATAAAAAACCTCTCTTTTCAAAGAAAGGTTTTAAATAGCTGCAGTTTGTTCCCATTATTTTCCTTTCTTATCCAAAAAAGCAGTGCCCCCAGACACTTGGAGGCACATAAAGAAAAGGTAATGTGATGGGGGTGAAAAGAAACAACAAAAATAAATAATTTTCAGATGGCCATGAATTCATACTCCACTACTATTAGTTTATATTCTCACTTAACAGCTTGGGCTGAAATGTGAGTTCCAGTGCAATGCTCATACTAATTGTCTTGAATAATTCAGGTTTTATCACTCTCCAGGGCCTCTCTGCAGTCAGGCTGCTACAAGTCATACTTGGTACTATGAAACCGACAATTTGATGATTCTCAGTGCTGAAAATGACACAGTGCGCTGGAGTTGCTTGATTTGGTAAGCCGGAAAGCCAAAACAGGCAAAATCAGAGGGCCTCCAGCATCCAAGGAACCAGTTGGTTTGATGCTCAGTGCTTTCCCCACACCAGGAATGGAATCTTACCTGGTTTATGGATCTCGGCCACATGTGCGCTCCTTTAACAAGGTTAGAGAAAGCTCTAATTGCAATTTTTATTTTCTTTGGCTCAAGAGAGAAATTCTGAAGCTGCTGATGACTTGAAATAGGTCCTGGAGAGAATAAAGAAGGAAAATTACCAACAACAACAACAACAACAAAAAAAAAAATTAAAAAAAATACCTCACTCAACTGCCTTGTCTGCGTAATAACATTGAGCATGACTGTCACTCTGAAGACATATTAGCTCATTTAGGTAATTAGTGTGAGCAGCATGTTTCCCTACTTATTCCATTCAATTATAGGGTTCTCACTTTGTCATTACTGGAGTGTCTTAATGCGACTTGTAATTAGTGTAATTACAATCCAATGTTAATTATATCTGCCACTTAGACATAATTTTATATAGTAATGGTCTCTAATCTCAATAACCTTATTATGTTGTTTATTCAAACAGGAATTAAGTCTTCTTTCATGCGTCAAATATGGAGATTACGAAAAAGTACTGCTTGTGTCATTTTGATAGTTATGACAAGGGAATCTCTGAAATAGCAAAATCATATTTGAGACAATGCCTGCATGTGCAAACAATTATAGCAGTTCCTCCATGTTTCCAGAAATATGCATCTCCAAATAACTGTGCTCAGAGGCAGTTTGAGCCTTGACTTGCTTGTGAATTCTGAGAAGAACTAATGTGTGTCTATCTAGAAGAAGCCTATTATTGTGGTTCCCTGTATTAGAATACCAAATACATTCATTGCTGACCATTTAATGGATCATTGCTTTGAGAAACTAACCATTGTATACAATGTAATATCGCTTCGCCTTTGAACAGCACATTATCTTTTAAAGCGCCTATAAATACATTATTTCAGTTTAATCCTGGAAACAACTTCATGGGAGTAATAATGGAAGGTATCAGATCGTTGGAATAGATTAAAAAAAAAATTGGAGGACATTGGCCGTATTCGCCCAGCAAGGAGAAGCTGCCAATCAAAAGGCAAATTAACAGATAGCATGGTCTCCACAGATGTCTAGGGTTTGGATTCCAGTCATTCCTCTTGAAAACTGAATAAGTTGCCTAACTTCTCTATGACTCAGTGTCTGCATTTGTATAAGAACAATATCAGTAAGTGTCTACTCCACAGGGTAGGGATTACCCTACAGATTATACAAGGGAAAAAAAACCTAAAAACTAAATATATATTGAGTGCTATTAATATTACCCTTAACAGCACTCTCTTTTCTTAATGAAAAGAAACATGTTACCCTATTTTTTTCATTAACCACATCACTTTCATATAGATTTCCTTATGCTAATTACTAACCAAACTTTGGATCTATACACTGCATAATTTTGTATATATGCAGCATATTCATTTGGAAATAGAAAAACAAAACCTAACCAAAGATAAAAGGAAAAATGTTGCATCCAACTCAGCTGTTATAGGAATGCAATGCCATGAAATTCCTTGGGAAAATATTCAGTGTTTCATTGCTCAATAAAGGCACCCACACGTCACACTTACTGACATATTCAGAGTGGCACTTTTTCTTACTGTAGTATTTTCATGAATTCTCAAAAACTTAATATAGTCAAATGTGATACCATGTGCAAAGTGCTCTTTTTTTAGACCTACAAAAATGTGGGTTATTATCTCCTTAACAGATCTTGGGATTTGTATTTTCAACAGAAATATTAGAAAATAAAGTTACAATTTGTCAATCTTTCCTGTTGAACTTTCTCGTTTCCTTTAAACTGGGTTCCTTTGGGTTCCTTTCCTAATTCTCCAGATAAACAGTTTGCATACCAAGTTTTGAAATGACTTGGCCTCTTTTGACATACAACACTGTCTCTCTAATGAAATTAATAAGAGTGATAATAATGAAGTTAATAATCTACTCAATAATAAACAAGATGGCTTTTGCTTCTAACTTCTCTGGGTAACAACAACAGTATCAGCAATGAGCCCTTACATTCCTGGCCATGTTCTCTTAGACCAGTTTTAAAGTTCTCAGGGTAAATACTGGCTGTTGGGGTATGCTCTAAGGTGACAGAAAAGCTGGTCATGCTGGAGGTTATAGCTATATTAACACAACCGATTGGGAAATCTTTGGAATGTGCATTGCTGCCAAGGAAATGGTCATTAAATATTAACTAGCAGCTCTTCTGACTTTTTGTTTTATTTATAGTGATTTACATACAGAGTTGGGACAATTTTGTTAAACAAACAAAAAGCACCAAACAATGTCAGTTCTCTCTCGATCCCTTGAGTAACTGCAATGATCCAGTTTTAGACATGAAGCCTCAGTTAAATGTGTGGACAAATTCTTACTCCCAAATTAAGCCTTCACAAGAAGGTATTGGGTTGTAATGTTCTCAAGTGTAGGAAGATTATAGGTCCGGCAAGCTGTACCAGGATTAAGAGCCCACAAGGCTTCCAGGTGGTTATCTATGCTTCCAATTAGTCAATGATGACCCATGACTGTTCTCTTAGGTACGAGTCTCCTTCATTCTGTCTGAAAACACAGCTATGGAGTGTTACTGGTGTGTTACTAAAGACATGGAGGCAGTATTCCCATCAAGAAACTCCCATTGCAGAGCAGCATGCCATAGTAGGAATTTTCTCTGGTCAGAAATTGGTGACATACTTCCATTCTTGGTCTCAGAACAGGTTAACCTGATTACCTTGATCAGTCACCTAACCACAATCCATCTTAATTTACCAATTAGAAATTATAATTTTAAATTTGACCAAAGACAAATTTAAAAATATTTATTGAGTATTTCATGTTCCCAGGAAAAAACTAAAATATAATTTTCTAGCAACAATGACTTCACAGGTGAGAGATGATCTGAGAATCCCAAACAATGTTTTTCAAAAATTAGGACAAGAGTTTGGGATTTCTTTTTTATAAGTACATATGCTAACAACAGTTAAGGTAGCATTGTGTAGAGCTTTGTAATCACTGCTGGGCCCAATCCAGGCTTTACTTTCCAGGTGCAATGGCCCTATACTAGTTTCTTAGCATCACTAAAACAGGGTCTCTCTATCTGTAAACTGATGGCAATAACATCTCAGAATGGTTATTATGGATTATATGAGATCATGAAGGCACTGTATTTATCAGGCTCTGAACTACAAAATGGCAACTGTTATTATTAGAGTAGGTCACGATAAGAACATTGATTTCGTGCTATCTGCAATGGGAATCTATTGGAAGATTCTAAAATATGATACATGCTTTATCTTTCAAGAGTTCATTCAGTTGTGAAGAAATGGAATGTTAGAAAAGCAGGAGGCTAATAAAGGGAAGATATTGGGACAGTTGTCCAGGAAAAGGAAAAGATAGTTTGGATATGAATTTCTACAGTGAAGTGGGGAGAGGTGAACAACTTCTGGCTGTATTTTAGAGGTCTTATCAAGCAGATGCTGATGGGATGTGAGAGACAGAAGAATTTCATTGGATGGAGGTTGATGTGATGTAACATGCTGTGTTGCCTACTTAATCATCCCTTCCTACATTTGTGAAGACAGCGATTCCCTATTTATTATTAGAAACTGGATAGAAAAGCACAAATTATGATAACTAGATGGAAAATATTTGTCAGAGTTTGACCATAGAAGCAAAACCAGTATTAAATTGTGTTTGTGTGTGTGTATGTGTGTGCGTGTGTGTATATATATGTATATATACACACATATACACGTGAATGTGTACATACATGTAAGCACATATACATATACATACATGTACATAATGTATACATAGATATATATGTTGGAACATGTGTATAACATACATACATGTGTGTATGTGTGTGTATGTATTTTAAAGCAAGAAATTGTTTTACAAAATGATGGGTGTTGGCTAAGCATTCAGAGGGAATGAATTCAGAGGGAAGACATGAAGAAAAGAAAGATCAAAAGCAAAATGAAAGTCTATAGGCACAGATCAAATTTCTGCATTTAAAAACTCTCAAACAAATAGCATCTCTTAAAGTCAACTAATAAGAAATTTTAATCACATCAACAAATTCCTTCACAGTAACATCTGAATTAGTGTTTATTAAATAACTAGGGACTATAGAATAAACAAGTTGACATGTCAAAAATCAGTTACCCATGTTTTGTCAGACATGACACCAAAATCACAAACAATAAAAGAAAAAAATAGATAAATTTGACTTCATCAAAATCAATAATGATTGTAACTTAAAGGTCACCGTTAAGAAATTGAAAAGAAAATCCACAAAGTAACAGGACATATTTGAAAATTATATCTCACATAGAATTATATTCAGAATACACAAAGATCTCTTAAAACTCAGCAGTTTAACAACTAATATGGAAGAGAGAGTAACATCTGAATAGTCATTTCTCTATGCTTATTTCATGTCCCAATTAACACATGAAAAGATGCTCAGAGTCATTAATATAAGAGAAATTCAGCTCAAAACCACAATGTAAAACTACTTCATCCTCACGCAGATGGCTATAATCCCACCAAGCATAATGGTGCAACCCTATAATCCCAGCAACATAGGGGCTTAGGTAGGAGGATCGCAAATTCAAAGCCATTCTTGGTAACTTAGCAAGACCCTCAGCAACTTACTGAGATCCTGTCTCAATATAAAAATAAAAAGAGCTGGAGATGTGGCTCAGTGATAAGTACCCCTGGGTTCAAACCCCAGTATCCCCCCCCAAAAAAATGGTTACAATAAAATAAATAATACATGTTAGTTTGAGGGAGAATGTGAAAAAAATAACACTCTCAAATATTGCTGGTGAGAGTGAAAAACAGTAGAGCTGCTTTCGAATTTAAATTTAAATATAGAGATACTATGTGATCTAGAAATTTTGCACAGGTCCACATAAGAATAGATAAACAAAGTGATACATATTGAATATTATTCAGCAATAAAAAGAAATAAAGTACTGGTAAGTACTACATAAATCAAGCTTGCCAACTTCATACTAAGTGGAAGAAGTCAATCACAAAAAGCCACATATTATTATGATGAATGATCATATATCCTATGTGCATATATGATGACATGACCAATGTAATTCTACATCAGGTACAACCAAAAGAATGAGAAGTTATAC
Source organism: Callospermophilus lateralis (assembly GCF_048772815.1). NCBI lineage: Eukaryota > Metazoa > Chordata > Mammalia > Rodentia > Sciuridae > Callospermophilus > Callospermophilus lateralis. The sequence continues at coordinate 80,980,188 of NC_135313.1, read as the reverse complement.
TCCATACATGTATAATATGTCAGAATACATTCTACTGTCATGTATAATAGTGTTCAAACTAGGCAAATCCATACAGACAAAAAGTAGATTAGTTGTTGTTGAAGAGGGAACATGGAGAGTAAGAGCAGATAAAATGCTTGAAAATTGATTACAATGATTGTTCCATAATTTTGTAATTATCCTAAAAACCATTAAGTTTTACACTATTAATGGGCAAACGGTGTTACATAAATTAAATTCCAATAAAGCTGTTACAAACCAACAAACAAAAGACATCATAAACACCTTGAACTAGGAGCTTGGAAGATTAGAAAAAAGTCATAGCCCACAGTGAATGAAATACTATAACTGCCTTATAAATGGCAGAAGGAATCCAAAGGCTCTGAAATGTGGCAGCATGCACACACTACACAAAACTGACAACCTCCAGCTGTATCCCATGGACTGTATTCCATGCAGAACAAATGTATATTAAAAGAGTCAACATTTTGAAAAGCACAGTGATGGTTCTTTTATAACAGCATTGACAGTAGGAGATGCTATCACCAAATAATGGTATTAATGATGGTGACAAGACAAGGAAGTACTAGAAGGAACTTGGCAGTCCTTACCAGTCACAAGCAAGGTATGCCCAATTGTATTGAGTATCATGATCCGACTGGAAGCCAGGGATGCAGGCCTACATACAGTTAGGGAAATAATCAATAGAATGTGGCATCCCTGGCAACTAGATAAATAGGCAGTATTCATCAAGGATACATAGTCAATAGGTTGAAAGAGATCACCCTCGTGAAAAGTCATAATGTTTCGCCCAGTTTCCAGGAATGAGCAACTTTCTTGACCAAAAATGATAGGCTAACAAGCAGGAGAATCACAGCCAGAATTTGAAGTAACAAGTCCTTCCAGGAAAGGACCTATGGACATTTACTAAAGTAAATGTTCACTGGCAACAAGAATGTCTAGTTAGTTCAAGGATAATTAAACATAAGACCCAAAATTAACATCAATACATGGAAATCTGAAGATTTATCACCAAGCTCCACTTCCCAGCGTTAGAGTAAGAACATATGGAGATTATCGATGGAATTTTGGCCAATTTATAGTTCATAGTGGGTCTATGATCATTCTCCTGGTGTCTGGACTTCTAATTGGAATAGACATCCTTGATAGTTGGTGTAATCCCCAAATTGGTTCTTTGGCTCATGAGATAAGAAGAACTGTAGTGGAGGAAGATCTCTAAAATGACCTACTCCCTTGACATGATAGTAAGAAAAATATGTGCATTTCAATGGGGATGGCAGAGACAAGTGCCACCCTTAAAACCTTATGTTTGCAGTCAAAATGTTATGCTTTCTGCATTTTGTCTCTATTTTATTCACCAATCTGACATCTACAAAACCAACAGGTTCTTGTAGGATGGCATAGAGGTAGAATTCCTGTCTCATGAAGATCGGTGCTAAGATAAATTAACATGAACTCAGAAAAATAATATGCAGCCATTGGATTGGCAAATGAATCATTTTCCAAATGTATTAAGAAGGACAATGGGCTCTCTCTCTCTCTCTCTTTAAAAAAAGAAGAAGCACAATGGGGACTGGAGTTGTAGCTCAGTGGTAGAGCGTTTGCCTCATACGTGTGAGGCACTGGGTTCGATTCCTAGCACCACATATTAATAAGCAAATAAAATAAAGGTTCATCAACAACTCAAAAGTATTTTTAAAAAAGAAGGATAATGAAGCTGGCATTCACATTGGATGGCCAAATATATATTTGTGGTTTTGTTTAGGGTTATAATAATGGACCTACCCTCCATAATAATAGTTGAGATACTTTTATATATTCCACAGAACATACTATTGGTTCCTATATTGCTGACATCATGTGAATTGAACCAGATGAACAAGAATTATAAGTACATTAGCTGCCTCAATAAGGCACATAAGTTTCATATGGTAGGGAAATCATTCTACAGAGATTCAGGGGCCCATCACATCAATGCAGGTTTTAGGGGTGCAGTTGCCTGAGGCATGCTAAGACATACATACAAAGTAAAACATGTTTCATATCTCAATAAATGAAGAGGAGGGCACATTGCTGGCAGATTTCTTGGACTCAATTTGAATGGCATCATATACCACACCAAAGAGTACTTTTCCAATCCATTTACCATGTGACATAAAAGGTTGTAATTTTTAAGTTGAGCCAAAAGTAGATATTTCTGTAGCAGTTTAAGCCATGGTGTAGCCCTACAACTTGGGGCATACAGGTCAATAAAGCATGAAGAATTAAACGTGTCTCTGATGGGAAAAAGATGCCAGATGGAGTTTGATACAAACTTCAACAGAAGAATAACAATATATATATTTTTAACTTTTATTTATTTTTTACATGAGTTCTATTATTATTATTATTATTATTATTATTATTATTTGCATATAAAGATGTATTAAGAATTGTAATGCAAGAATAACAATATTAAGAGGTACACTTTCCCATTAAGTTTATGTCATAGGAGAGAGGAAATCTGTTTTTTTTTTCTTTTTTTTATTGGTTATTCAAAACATTACAAAACTCTTGACATATCATATTTCATACATTCGATTCAAGTGGGTTATGAACTCCCATTTTTACCCCAAATACAGATTGCAGAATCCCTTCGATTACACATTCACATTTTTACATAATGCCATATTAGTAACTGTTGTATTCTGCTACCTTTCCTATCCTCTACTATCCCCCCTCCCCTCCCCTCCCATCTTCTCTCTCTACCCCATCTGTTGTAATTTCTTTCCCTTGTTTTTTTTCCCTTCCCCCTCACAACCTCTTATATGTAATTTTGTATAACAATGAGGGTCTCCTTCCATTTCCATGGAATTTCCCTTTTCTCTCCCTTTCCCTCCCCACCATGTCTCTGTTTAAAGTTGATCTTTTCCTCCTGCTCTTCCTCCCTGCTCTGTTCTTAGTTGCTCTCATTATATCAAAGAAGACATTTGGCATTTGTTTTTTAGGGATTGGCTAGCTTCACTTAGCATAATCTGCTCTAATGCCATCCATTTCCCTGCAAATTCCATGATTTTGTCATTTTTTAGTGCTGCGTAATACTCCATTGTGTATAAATGCCAATTTTTTTTTTTTATCTATTCATCTATTGAAGGGCATCTGGGTTGGTTCCACAGTCTAGCTATTGTGAATTGTGCTGCTATGAACATCGATGTGGCAGTATCCCTGTATGCTCTTTTAAGGTCTTCAGGGAATAGAGGACACAGAGACCAATCCACAAAATTACAACTTTCTTATATTTGATTATATTTGATAAAGGGGCTAAAAGCATGCAATGGAGGAAGGATAGCATCTTCAACAAATGGTGCTGGGAAAACTGGAAATCCATATGCAACAAAATGAAACTGAATCCCTTTCTCTCACCATGCACAAAAGTTAACTCAAAATGGATCAAAGAGCTTGATATCAAATCAGAGACTCTGCGTCTGATAGAAGAAAAAGTTGGCTCCGATCTACATATTGTGGGGTCAGGCTCCAAATTCCTTAATAGGACACCCATAGCACAAGAGTTAATAACTAGAATCAACAAATGGGACTTACTCAAACTAAAAAGTTTTTTCTCAGCAAGAGAAACGATAAGAGAGGTAAATAGGGAGCCTACATCCTGGGAACAAATTTTTACTCCTCACACTTCAGATAGAGCCCTAATATCCAGAGTATACAAAGAACTCAAAAAATTAGACAATAAGATAACAAATAACCCAATCAACAAATGGGCCAAGGACCTGAACAGACATTTCTCAGAGGAGGACATACAATCAATCAACAAGTACATGAAAAAATGCTCACCATCTCTAACAGTCAGAGAATTGCAAATCAAAACCACCCTAAGATACCATCTCACTCCAGTAAGATTAGCAGCCATTAGGAAGTCAAACAACAACAAGTGCTGGCGAGGATGTGGGGAAAAGGGTACTCTTGTACATTGCTGGTGGGACTGCAAATTGGTGCGGCCAATTTGGAAAGCAGTATGGAGATTCCTGGGAAAGCTGGGAATGGAACCACCATTTGACCCAGCTATTGCCCTTCTCGGTCTATTCCCTGAAGACCTTAAGAGAGGAAATCTTTATTTTGCATATGTACCTACCATTCAGAAATCAGCTCCTGGGATGCCACTATGCCCTAGTAGAGACAGGGAGCCTGACAATGGGATATGACATGCTATGCAACCAGAACTGTCCATCATAAGTTGAGTCTTCCATACTCATCTAGTTATAAAGTTGAGGTGACCAAAAAGCAGTTCAATAGGAATATAAACAGATCCTTTGCAGGCACTGTTCTTAGAACAAACCTAATAACCATCTTTACACACATCTCTTCTTTAAGGACTAATGCCTGAATGGTCTAATACCTGGAAATTGGCTAAAATGAGACTTTGGAGCTGGAGCACCATCTGGGCAGCTGGCCATTAGAACCCCACCATTGATGGTTAGTGGCACTCTGGTATCTCCTGACATGCATTAGTTGTGCCATTGTTAAAAGCTTCACAATAGGCAGAGTAGGATCAGATACCAGCAAAAAGAAAAGGACTCGTTGGAGAAATACTTTGACAACTACAAAAAATTAATGACTATAATGATGATAAATGTTGATAAAGCAAGCCTCTGTTGGTACTATATTGAAAGTTTCCTTCTGCCTCCTCCTGTTTTCTGAACATCCATTCACTTATTAATGTCTTATTCAAGAGCTTGACCCTATGAAAATTTATCCAAGTCTCTTTCTTTGAAAATCAGAACAATAAGAGGTCATTTATTGAAATGAGAAGAGTGCAAGAGGAAAAAAAAGTTATGAAAAGAAAATCAAGATTTAGTAGGAGGAGGCATGGAGCTCAAGAGAAAAACTAAACCAACAAACATAAATTACCAGGAAAGAGGAGATGGAGAAATAAAATGTTCAGCATACTCTGTTACTATGTTTCTTTCTATTTATTTGCCTTATTTGCTCAAGATCCTTTTTGCACTCAAATCTAGGACTAATTTCTAAGATACTCTTTTATACCCAAAGTTACATAGGTGTCCCAATTGAACAAAATAGCAAATTCTTCCTCTTTATGTTCTGAATAAGAAAAGTATGAATAAGAAATTTTGTGAGAATAGGAAGAGATTCCTGAGATAGTTCAACCATGATTTAAATGATTCTTTGAAAGTCATAACAGCCTTTACGTATCAATGTTTTTTTTTCCTCTTTTAAGTTTAATTATTTTATTCTCCAACTCTCTTTCATATCATCCCTTTCTTTGTGAAAGAGATTCTTTTTTGGTATGATGATATGGAGGCATGGACAATTACTGGAATGAAACCCCCAGGAAAAATTCAAGGCAAAAGAAGGGATTTATCAAACTATAAGTGAATAATTTTTTATCTACCATGTTTAAAAATTTCTGAAGATTTCTGCCTCTTACCTTTCATTAAAGTTTTGATATGAGACAAAAATTGTTCATCTTCTAAATATAGCATACTGCAATTCATTTTAGGATTTAAGCCTTCATCACATTTTCTATATCTGATTAATACAGTGAACGGGTCACAAATGTGAATGCCATGGCAGAAGAAGCTAAAAACCAAATCATGGAAGAGATTTTTAAAAAGTGAGATAGGAATTGTGAATGAGGTATTCATATTTTGTTTAAAGAGAGCCGTCCCTGCCCCTTATCTGGTCAAATGATTTGTGCAAAGGTAGGCACATTCAACAAAATCTTGGAATTGTTTTTCAGGTGAAGTGAATTTGTTTTCCATTTTTAAATGTTGGCATTTTAACATGATTTAAATTTGTGGGTGTATTTGTTAGGTCAGGATACCATAACAAAATACCACAGACTGGGTGACTTTAAAAATAGACGTTTACTTCTCATGGTTCTCAAAGTCTGAAATCAAGACTGCAGCACAATTGAGTTCTGGTGAAGGCTGGCAGAGATCCCCCATCTCACTGTGTCCTGACCATTATGTGACAGAGAGAAATAGATTGCACTGATATCTGTTCTTCTAAGGGCAAGGGCACTAATGCCAGCATAAGGGTCCCACCCTCATAATCTCATGTAATCCTAACTTCCTCCCAAAAGTCCATCTCCAAATACCATTACTTTGGGGATTAGGGCTTCACCATATGCACAACATGGGGTCACTATTCAGTTCCATAGCAAAAGTCAAAGAGATCAGAGTCTGCCAAATAATGAGTTCCAAAATAAGTATTCCACCTCACACATCATATGTAATTTTATCAATCATCATCATATTTTTATATTTCTTCTCAAATTTATATTGAAACACTCACATGTCATGATATAACAGTCTCTGCAGAGGATGTTCTCTGGGTTGACAAGATCTTCCTAGATCTGCTCTTTGGGTGGGCCATCTGTGTAGAAGTGAGTACATATACAGTTTTACCCCGACTCTTCCATTCCCAATTGGAAGGCCAAACTTTTGTGGCCTTTGTGCCTTAACACTCATGTTTCTATACTATCCCCCACCCCCATAACAATGATGTAACTGATTCCAGGCTCAGGTCCAATGTCCCTTCTTCAAGGAAGAATTCTTTATCATTCTCACTTGTCTCATCCTGTGCCATATATTTCACAGCAACCCAAGATTTTCCTTGAATTTTGAATTTGTGAATCCCCATCCTCCAACCAGACTCCATGTGGTCAGAGTTCAGTTCTGTTTACCTCACCATTTTAACACCAGAGTCTAGGGCAAGGTGTGGCACATACAATGCTTCATAAGTAAGTATTTAATGGATGAAAGTATCTTTCAGAGAAGGTATGTTACAAAAGAGGGAGCTCAACACCTACTTGTACCCACTATTACTTTTGTAAAAAATATAAACTATGTCATATTCATTTCAGAAATTCATTTTAACAGAACTGTTTTAAGATTGATGTATACAAAGATTAAAATGCCTATGTAGTATGCTTTGTTATCCATCAGTACTCTAGCTCACTGTTGTCATTGTCTACATAACTAGATTTCCTATTTTGCTACAGTGAGCACACTGTCATCTCCCCTGGGTATTCATTTGTTAACACTTAGGTTGTGGACAAAAATAAGCAAAGCTGCATATGCTGAAAGTGAAATTATATCAAGAATTGGAAACACTGCGCTCTTGATCTTGGCTCCTTGTGAGTGGTTCAGCTTCCTCATGAATCCAAACAACTCGGTCAGAACAATAAAAGTTCACCTTGAAATTTTGCCTTCTGGCTAGTAAATAATAACCAAATTATTAGATTACTAACAAACAATAACCAGGCAGGATATTATTCCCTTTAGAAACCACCAGTGGTTGTGAATCTCAGTTCATCAGTACATTGAAAAACTGTGGAACTTTGTCTGGTCTCAGTGCTCTACATTCTTGTCAGAAACAAAATCCAGAAGGAACCCCCAAATCACCATACTTCATTATGCACCTCTCTTCCCCTGTGTTGACTTTTCCTCTCTCTCCATGAGAGTGTTTATCAGTTATGTTCCTCTCTCTTTAGTGAGTCACTCATCTATAATGTATTCTTCCAGATGAAAGTGCTAAGTTTTCTCTTTCTAAATGCTTATTTTTTTCTTAATGTCCTATTTATATCTTGAAATAAACAAACACAAATGCTTTAAAATGGAATATTAAAAACCTGAAGGACAGATCTACAGGTTTGTTATTACAGGTTTATCTCTTAAAGTTGGAAAATTTGATTTGATTTAAAGTTTATTTTCCTTAAAGTCATTTTCAAAATACTAAACAAGCAACAATATTATAGAAGATCTTTTAATTACACTATACTCTTAAATATTAAAGGATCATTCAGCATATAGAAATTATCTGTAGTGTTCACACGGAGAAAGAAAGTGTATAAATAAAAATAAACTAAGTGTAACCCCATATGCTGGAAATAAAATGATATCAAGAATCAGAAACAATGTGCTCTTGATCTTGGCTCCTTAGAATTCTAAGTGAGTCATTTAGTAAGTTTTCCCACATCATAAAATCTACGCTTACAGAATGAAATCAGGAAACTTATGTGAAATTGCTCTGAAACGTGAAGTACGAGGTAATAAGGTCTTAAGGTACACAGAAGTACAGGCACCTTACCAAAAAATGATCCTGGGTGAAAGAGGCAGTGTTTAAGAATTCAGTGTCAGAGAAGTCTTTAGAGAGAAGGTAGGACTTCTTGAAGTAGGTGATATTTATATTGGCAATAGCATGGTTTTCAGGAAGAACAGAAAGAGGTGTAAAACTTGAAATATAAAACATCTTTTCCCCTCGTATGCCATTAACCAGGTTGACAGAGAATTGTTAAGAAAGGAAACTGAGGTTAAAGGTTACAGAAGAGCATTGGGATCAACTGTGGATAGTAAAGTCATATGAAATACACAGGGTTGCAGGGGGAAGGAGAGAGAGAGATGGGGGGGGCGGTATCATGGGAACAGGATCAGAAGCAAAAAGAGAAGAACCATTGCCCATAATCTTATTATGCAGAATAAACCTCTGGTAATTTTGCCTTATATCCTTCCAGACATTTTTCTTGCTTTTTTCAAATGCATTCTATACAATCTTTGATTTCTCACACTTAGTCTTGAGCATGTTGCTCAGAGTAGAGTGAATACATGTTTACTAAACCAAAGTTTCTTATTGCTGTGTGGAGTTTGATAAAATGTTTAGATTTTCCTTTCCATAAAATTGAACATTGGTGAGTGATTTTGTTTTTCCTTTAGGCTTTATTCTGTAAAGCTAAAATAATCAAGTAACATCAATTTTGCAATTTATCCACTCTTTTCCTGATTGTGTTGATGCTACAGTTGAAATATGGTCTCTTGTATTTATTTTGAATAACTATATTTTGTTTCATTCCACTTTTGCTAAAGCACAGATTACTTTCTGATTGATTGGGGAATTAGATAGGTACAAGTGAATTATTTGTATAGGTAGAAACCTAATGGGTATGTTCCTATTTTTCTTCTTTCTAGTTAAATATAATTAAAATTTTCCAAATTTTCATAAATTATAAAGAAAAAATAAAAATAATTTATAATTATGTGACAAAAAGGTAATCACATTAATATACATAAGTGAACCAAATGTCTTTTAGACTTGAAAAAGTAAAGATTGAAACATACTATGAGAGATGATTTCCTCTCAAGGTAGTAGCTGTATTGCAAATTGAATCAAATTTAAAGCATTAGAAGTTGAATTAAGTTGTTATCATATCCGTCGCTACATACATACACATATGTAGATGTTTGTATAGTGGATATTTAGTACAGATAGATTGATAGATAGTTAGATAGATAGGCATTTCTATCTCCTTCAGTTCTTTTACAACAGTATCAAACACTGAAATTCCATGGTCTTTATCTATTTGCCAGACAATTTCATCCGAATTAGGATTATATTATGAACCAATCAGAAAATAACCCCCTCAAAAAGGTAATAAATGAAAATGACTTATTCTTTCAGCAGTATTTGAATTTCCTGAAGTTATCTGTGAAAAATGCCAATCTGAAATGGCCCTCCAATTTCATGTGAGAATATGTTGAGAAACACGGATTTTTTTGAGACCTTCTGAAATCTTCTGTTTAGTCAGCTGATAATTGTTTCTACCACAAAACTGATCACCTTCTCCACCGTTCACACACAACTACATTCCATTCTAGACAAGCCCCAGAATAATCTGGCATCACTAAAACCATTGAAGAATCCTGGCTTCATTCTGACCTTAGCCAGAATCAACGGAATAGTGGTCCAAGGCACAGTACTAATTGTACCACAAACCTTTTTTTGTAGATTAAATAATATGAAAATGAACATCAGGGGCATTACAAAAGGGGAAATCAATCACAATTTTTTAGTCATTATGCATTCTTTATATTTATGTTATCACAATTTTTAAAAAAGCTTAGGAATTACTTAAGGAATGAGGAAGAATAGCCCTAACTACCATCATTTCCTAAAGAGAAGACTGTGGAAAGGACATGGGTAAGAATGTATGCAGATATATAAACACATGCACACACATGCACATGCACACATGAATGTACACAAGAACACACACTCTATTTCTGTTCCATCACAAACCCACAGACTGGTCTTTTATATTCTAAATGCATATCATAGCAAATGTTAGCTTAATTTCCACAGAAATCTAATGAGTATATATCACCTCCTTATTTTTTTCAGTGAGCGTTGAGTGAAAATATTGCCATCTCATCACATTCTAAAGAAGCTCCAAGTATGTAAGAGAGAAGATTGTGTTAAAAATGATGACAACTGCATTTGAATCAAATGTATGATATGTCAAGATTGTTGTATTGTCACGAGCAACTAATTTAAAAAAAGAAAAAAAAATGATGACAACTGAGTGTTCTAATTACTCTGTGCTGGGTTTAACAGATACCATGTCTTGTAATCATCCCAACAACTCTATTAGGTAGAAAAGAATATGATTGTCTTTGTTTTGCAGATGGCAAAACTAGGCATCAGACAACATTAATAACATGGAGACAGTCACAAAGCTAGAAGTCTTGGAACCGAGAGCTCCACAAATTTATGAGCTCCCAAGCCAAGTCCTGAACTGCTGTGCAGAATTGCCTCTGCTAAAAGACAATTTAACTTCTATAATGAACTACCCCTGAGCAATATAGATGGCCTTCTCTTAAAAATAATTGAAATACTTTCATAAAAATTGTCAAACAAAAAATGAAACTACCTCTATTGTTATGAAAAGTGCTACGTTTTGCTCACAACTAGTGTGCACTTACTTTTTTGGCTAAATTTGGGAGCTGGAGATATACATGTGAAATATGCTAATTTGGTCTTCAAATATTTTTGAATCAATGATTTGGAAACTCAAAACCTTAAGAGGCATAAATGATTATGAACTTTTACTGTTCCCTTCTTTATTTAGCTAGTATACACACACACACACACACACACACACACACACACAGATGAACTTTTCAAGTCGGACATTCTTCATTATCTGAGCTTCCTCAACAAATGAACCAAAATCCTTGCTCTCAATATGATAATCTAGTTGGGGAAGATAAGAAAGTAAAAAGCAATTTCACTTCTGTGTAATAAGGATTGACATATGTTACATGTCTAAACATAAGCCCAGAATTTAGGATGTTTTTCTGATTCCATCTTTTTGTGTGAAAGAAGCTAGAGGCATGTATTTGGGGGCATTTCCTATCTGAAACCTGAAGATAATGACAAGTTAACTAGTTGATGAGAAAATATTGGGGACATGTAAAGATACCGATGATGATAACATCCACATGAAAATCATTTGGAAAAAGTAAATACTCAAAAAAAAATGCTAGCAAAGTACACAAATAAGCAGTTTACTTAAACAAAGAAACAAATATACAACAAACATATAGAAGAAATGTAGTCAAGGCCTCCTCTTGCCTCATAATTAAACAAATTGAAGAAAGTATATAACTATATATCACTTATTGTATCAGTAAAATTTAGAGTTTGATAACACTAAGAATTACCAATCTTGAGGGGGACTTTGAAAATTTCAGGAGTGAGTGTGTGTGTATGTGTGTGTGTGTGCGTGTGTGTTTAGGACAGATTCCACAACGACTTACATGCCTAGATCCAGTGAAAGTCATAATGCAGCCACACTCAAGGTTTCGCAGAAGTGGCTACCAGCAGTGGTACATGTGTCTCTGAGACAAGGCAAAGGTGTGGACTCACAGTATTGGAATTGAATAATACTATTAAATTAATGGCTACTTTCAGGAGAAAGAAGAGATACTGAAATAGTAAAAGAAAAACAGGGAAGCCATTCATCTCCCTCTGGTCTTCCATCCTTCTACTACCTGCCATTGGCAGAGATTAATGGCAGGGGAAAATGGCGGGCAGCACATAGAAATGAAATCATGATTTCTAGAGTTGGAGCATATTGAAGAGTATAGAAGAGTAGGTTTGGAACTGAAAGAAAGTAATCACTGGCACATCCACATAATGGAATAATATAGAGCTGTTAGCAAGAATCTGTGTTTATATCCAAAATACATAATGACATAGAAAAATGTAGATGCAGAATAGTTTTTAAGAGTACAATGCTAAAAATAAAAATATATATAAATAGATAAGTAGATGATCAATTGATCAATAAATACTCTCATACCCCATCTTGGAAGGAACTCAACAAAACTTTAATTGGTGGTTGAATTTAGTTTGTTTGATTAGACTGCCTCATGTAAACTTTCATTTTTATTTTATTTGTTTTTGCAACATATGAGAATTCCCAAATTTTTTACATGTAACTTTGTTTGCTTTAATAGCACAGAAGTGATTTAAATAATTGGATTATATCATTTTAGTTTCCTTTTTTTATTAATCCGCATTAAAACCCCCAAACTACTATATAAACACAATGAGGATAAAGTTCTAAAAAGCATTTTTCAGGAATCTTCCAGAGAGACATCTATTTGGTGTTTTCTCTGATTTTATCTCTTACCAATCCCCTTCAGACATTCCAAGAAAATTGATCCCTTCTTAGTTCCTCAGATATGCCTCTAAGCTCTCACTGATCTCTTTTTCAGCTAATGACAGCTCATCCTTCAGCTATCAACACTACTTTTTCAGAGAAACTGTTTCATGGTATCTAGTTGTCTGCTGTTTTCAAAGCTCTCCATACTTTTTTTTCTTATATCATCACTACATTTATGACATAGTATTTGTTTGATAACAACTTTCTCTAGTGGATTGTGAGCAGTGACAGTGGAAGCTCTACCTCTCCATTAACTTCAGTGATTGCCTCACTCTCAACAACTATGTATTATCTATGTGGATGGACAGACACACGCCCTTAAGTTGTTTATTACTTAGTAGAAACCTATATGTAACTATTTATGAACTAAAGGAAAACATACCCAGAACTATGAAATAACGTTAGCTTTAGGGCTACACTAAATACAATTTATTAAATATAAATGAATGAGGATAATTGACTACCTTAAAATCAACGTATTAAAAGTAGAACACTATATTGCAAGCAAATTGACTGGAATATAAGCTGAAAAGGATTAACAAATAAAATATAGATTTTTCTAAGACCTATGACTCTGAGGAAAGAATGTATCCAACTTAAAAAACAAAGAAGCCCCCTCCAGATAAAAGTCCCTTGACTTGGGACTTTCTGGCATCCATAACTATAAGAAATGTATCTCTGTTCTTTACAAATTACCCAGTTTCATATGTTCTGTTCTAACAGCAAAAAAAAAAAATTGATTCAGACAATAACAGATTAGAGAGAACAGAGGATAGATTTTGAAGATATATGATATGAAGAATTTTTTTAAAAAGTATTATTTTCTGAAAAATGAACAGAACTTAGTAACTTATGGGACACATTCAAACATTGGAGTTCTCAAAAAGAAACAAGAAAAAAATGGAATGGAAAAATAAATGAAGAAGTACAGGATAAAAACTTCTCAAATTTAGTGAATATATAAAACTTACAGATTCCAAACTGATAAAGAAGAATTTGAAGAAAGTCTCCCTAAGCATATAATTGTCCAATTTCTGAAATCCAATGATAACCCACATATATACATCAACCAAATAGAAATGACATATTTCATGCAGAGGAAGAATTATTAAACTGACTAGCAACTCCTCAAAAGTGGTAATATATAGTAGAGGTAAGGGTTAAAAATGCTTCCTTGACACTGACAACATGAAATTCAAAAGATGCCTCATTGAAAGAAATTTTCACAGCACCGTAGGAGTTAGAAACCAGATTACAGTACATTAAATGTTGCCTTGTTTTTGAAATGAAGTACCCAACAGTAATTGAAAGCAGCAGAATTATGTAAGCACCATAATAGAGGTTTAAAAAAATGAAGAAAACTTAGAAAAGAGATTGCAGAGGAGGTCCTTTATAAAGCATCCATATATAACACTGTTCTGTGTACCTCTTACATATAAATAATGTCCCTGAATTGCAGCAGCCACAACTGCCACATAAATGTAGCGCCTATTGCTAATTATTCATAACAGAGAAACAAATACTAATGGTACTGTAAGCTGCTGAAAAGCAATGGACAAAGTGACTCAATGTGATATGTTACCAAAATCTTTATCAGAGAAAGTGGATAAAATTCTCATAATAAAATGAGTGACATTATGAATAACTTAAACATGATGGGAAAAGACACATTAGCCCATATTACTGTGTTAATGGCCCAAGACTTTTTCCATTCAACAATTAAGAGGAACTCACATTTATCTATCTCACCTTTATGTTAATGAAAAATGTTTTCCAGGAGGATGATCAATGAAGATAAAGTATCCAAAGACCTAAGCTTTGTATTGATTTAGCTGGCATTTTCATTTGTGATGTAATGGAAATCTTATTTAGTGGTTTAAGCAGAAAATATAGTTTCACCATTTCTCTTTATTTTTTATATTACAAGATAATAATATGAGATATTGTAATAGGCCAAATGTTTATTGCTAAATATCTCACATATTAGATAAGATTAAGTTAGTTGTTTTGTTACAGAAATAAATGCTATGGAATATAGTGACATGAATGAAATAATATTTAACAAATGTCCAGTGTTGAACAGATTGTGTTTGATTATTTTTCATGATGAAAAAAGTAAGGTAAATACCATACTAAACTTATATTTAAATAAGGAAAATTGTCAAAACTCCAATGACTCAGTAACTTTATTGTGTGCATTAATACATACGATAATACTAATTTAGAGAATATAAAACTATTATAACTATTATAATATCTCAAATAGACCAGTATTTACTTCTGCTCTTTGTCACTTAAATATTTTTATTCTCATGTTCACTCTTAAATGTTCTTCATAAGATTACCATATGCTTTCAATTTAGCAAATTGTTATTCATATTTCAATGATAGATAAACCGAAGGTCAAAGAAATTGCCCTTAGTCAAGAAGTAAATACACAAATAAATGGCAAAGATGAATTAAAAGGCAGATCTAGAAGTAATTAAACCTAACCATAATGTTAGAGAGCTCACACTGATAAATTGAAATTACTTTGCTAAATATGTGAACAGAACATTGATTTGTTTTATTTTGAAAAATAGAATGGAGAAATAGTATTTCATGTTTTTGATCACAGGCATTTTATTATTAATTTTATTAACTAAGCAACCAATACCTCAGGGCCCACATAAAACATAGCACAACCTTAAAATCCACATAACTCTTTCTAAATGTAATGATGACTTATGGTTGTAGATAAGCATCAGACCATAAAATGCCAATGTATTCATTTGTTTAGTGGTCCTAATTGTATTTAAAGAGGGTCATCACAGCAATATACAAAATATAAAAATTCTAGAAAATCATAATGTTAATGGTTGTGTTATCTTAAGATTTGGATGACCTTTTGAAATTTGTACCCAAATTAGCTGTCAATTATTTTTCTTATCATTCAATAAACAAATACTTAATATTTGGTGGAATTCTTACTTGTATTTCACTATCCTCCCAAGTTTTCAAGAGCCATTGCTGATATTCAGTAATGCTTATAATAAAAGGTGAGGAAAAGTATGGGATTTATTACATATGTCTGAATCCAATCAGAAAATAGAAACCAAACAGTAATATGAACAGGGATATTTAACATAAAAATTATTAACAAGAGATTTGAATAATAAAGCATTGGCTAGGGAGAGTTAAAGAAACAGAGAAATAATAGAGTAATTCCACATATAAGAAATGTATACTACCCTGAAAGCTGAGGTAGAGCTTATATGGAACAGTCAAAAACATACTTCCTGCCCAAACCAGACTAAAATTGAAACCTCATTGGATGGATACAGCTGAGGCTCTCAGGGCAGACTTCTTGATGGGACTTGCTGGAAATATGCCCTTTGAGAGGCAAAGGAAGCTATCAGGAAAGTACTGCCACTCTAAACTTGCTATTAAATCAGTCACATAAGAGATACCAGGAGAGGTTATTCTAGGAGAGGTACATCACCAGCAGCACTCCAGCATAAAGGCACTGAAGGAGGTACTGGGAAAACTACTGGCCACCTCCATGTTGTAGGAACCAAGAATTGGAAAAGCATTGCTGTGTGTGGGCTGCATGCTAAAGGATACCTTGCAGTATCCTAGCACCAGAATAACTAAATATACTCTGCAGGTGCCCAGCATTGAATAAAGTTGGATCGTGAAGGACGATGACCTAGGGAGAATACTAGGCCAAGAAGAAAAACACCCTTTCCTCCTCCAATGACCCACTCTAATTGGCAAAGCTTAATACTAACCCAGCTGGCAAAGGAAGAATACTTAGAAAGTCTACCTCTATGACACTATAGCAGGCAGAGACTGGGAGATTTTAAACAGACAATAAATTAAAACCTGACATATTTGTTTTTCTTAACCAAATAAGTTGTTTCCCGTCTATGTTTTCATCCCAAACTCAGGAATGATTTCATTATCTGTGTAATAGTGAAATCCATAAAAAAATGATTTTTTTTTCTTCCAGTGATTTCCTTGTTTCTCCTTGATTGGTTAGCATTTAATTGATTAGTGTTCTTGCGGAAGGCTAAGCCATAATGGTGGGCATTGCCATGTACTACAGGATGCAATCAATTTCCAAAGAATGTACCTCATGACAGAGTTCAGCCCCCATATTTGTGTGTCCAGAGGCATTTCCATGGGTTTATTTGCTCATTCTGCACCAGGTTTTCAAAGTAGTGAGTGCTCAGGGTCCATTAATTAATTGAAATGCTCTTTACTGAGTACAAAATAGTTTCAGATTGAAAAAAAAATCATTATTTCCTGAAATTCAGCTAAAAAAATCATTATTTCCCCGTTTTAATGCCTCCCTGGAAGTCACAAAGCTAATAAGAGTTAGAGTTGAAATTCAAACTAAAGCTGCATATTTTTATAAGTTTCTTTGTTCTCAAATTAGTGCTGGTACTTAACAAGAAAACAAAATGACAAAATTTTGTAAAATAAGATCAATCAGAAATTGCTAAATAATTTATAATTACCTGTGAGGAAGAGAAACACTCAAGTATATATGAGTTAGTGTTAAGAC
This sequence comes from Callospermophilus lateralis, assembly GCF_048772815.1. Lineage (NCBI taxonomy): Eukaryota > Metazoa > Chordata > Mammalia > Rodentia > Sciuridae > Callospermophilus > Callospermophilus lateralis. The sequence continues at coordinate 80,963,098 of NC_135313.1, read as the reverse complement.
TATGGTCAATATTTTAAAATTTTAATTTGGATAAAAAGCAAGGAAATTTGGAGAAAGGTTTTAACTATGGTTCCAGTCACTCCTAAGAAAGATAGATCTGATTAATGTATTTCACTAAGGTTCATTTCAGTAATTCAATTAAAAATTTGAATTCACAGAAAATGATGGTACCACAACCTACCTTGGTTTATGTCAATCTATACTGAAACAGTTTTCTAAAGATGTCCTTTAAAAAGACAAATTAACTGAAATTAGCCTAATGAATAATATTAGGTGGTCCAGTTTCATCTCATTATGATAGTTATTGAAAAGACAAGCTTAGAAAAAGGATATGAAAATATTAGAAAACAGTGTTTTCCGATCACTTTTCAATTATATGTTCAAAAAACATTTATAAAAAGAAAGAAAATTTAATTTCAGTTAACCAGTGAATGAATAGCTTTATTGACAATGCTGTAATAATTTAAATGACAAAAGAAAATAAATGTGTTAGTAATCATAATTAAGAGTGGGCTGTCTTTACTAACTTAGCACTGGCATGTCTTACATGTCTACTGTGTAGTAATTGACCTAATTCATCATCTTACTTTGACTTAGAACACAGGTTCTATCCTCTGTAAATTTTCACTTTAAGCAGAAAGTGCATAGCCAGATTTGCAGAGTAATGTCACATTTCACCATCTACAGCCCCTTAGCCTTGTTCAATCAGCATTTACACCTGGACCTAGCCTGACACTCTCCCAGTCACCTTATTTGGTCAAATTCCACCAGTTCTTCCTTACTCCAAGGGCAAGAGAGTCCCAGTTCAACATGGAAATGAATGTTCAGTGTTTCAGTGTGTTTGAGCTGGTGAGGTATAGACTTTTAGCCTATGATAGTGGCCACCATGAGGTACCTATCTGAATGTTCTATGCATACTTCAGAGGAGGCCAGGATTCTTAATCACACATTTAACAGAATTCAGTTAACAGAGGTGAACATAAAAAATTCTCGGTATGCACTTCCAAATCATTAAGAGTTTTGGAGTGACCATTTCTGTAACAGACTGGACTGACATGCCACACAATGGGCATTTGGCCTTCCTAGCAGATGGGCCTCCTTTGGGTTTGGTCTTGAATACAGCATTACTTGAAAACACATTCAGTTCAGAATAGAATGGCTTTTTTTTTTTTTTTTTTTGTGGAAGAGCAGGTTTATTGTTTAATTCAGACAAAGAACCCTTTATCTAGTGAGTGACTTGTCATCTTATGTCGATGTAAGCTATGTAAAGAATGACTTTTCATTAAAGCAAGTTTAGCATATTTGCAATTGTCTTGGTCAGATGGGAAAGTTTCTGGCTGAAATAGTGGATTTATATCCTGTGGTTTATGCAATCTACAAGTTGATTCTATGTGGGAAGGCAAAAATAAGAAGAAAAGACTTTTGTTTTCTCTCTCTCTCTCTCTCTCTCTCTCTCTCTCTCTCTCTCTGTGTGTGTGTGTGTGTGTGTGTGTTCTCTTTTCTTTTGGATCTACAAAATAACTGTGCCAAGCAGCAATTTTAGGAAACATTGAGGAAACCCTACCATGTGTACAGGTGGTAGAATTCATCAAGTTATCTGGGGACTTAATATGTATACCTCCCTCTCTTATTAGATTATAGTCTTTAACTCTTAAAGTTGGCTTACTATGGATTAAAAATATGTCCTCATCCATTCCTGGCATTTTCCTATGAATTATTATATATTCATACTCATTAAAGCTTCCAATGCTACTTCTGACATCCCTCATTGAACTTACTGCTGGCAATCTTCATACTGTTCCTCCATGTTTCAAAGTGCCTTAGAGGCATAGTTCATATGTTGCCAAACTCCTTCTTTTTCATTGCTAACATCCTCCTGTTGGCCAAGAACCTCTAACGTTGAACAAATACACTGAAGAGGCCCTAACATATGGTGGTATAATCCTGTGGACAAAAAGTGCAACTTTGGGTCTGGGGATGTAGCTCAGTAGTAGAGTGTTTACCCAGCATGTGTGAGACCCTGGGTCAAATCCTGGGCATCATAAAAACAAACAAAAACTATTAAGCACAGCCATGAATATTGAGAATCCTACAAAATTCTCAGTATTTTCTCACTGATGTGTTGTTAATGTGTTTTCTCACCATCAGGAACACTGGAGAATAAGGGAAGATACTAGAAACTCCCTCTGATTTGCACCAATCTGACCATTTTTGCACTTTTTTGACCTTGTGAATGGTCCCATGAAAGTCCACAGGGAGGTGGAGAGGACTCAATGGAACCATCTGGAAGCATGCATCTCTTTTATCTTTGGTCTAGAGGTGGCCAGAAACCCAAAGAGGACTTTCATTCTCCCAAAGGACCCTCAGAATCTGCACTCTCTCAAGCAGCTCCACCGGCCACAGGTGATGTACTACAAGCCTTCCTCAGGAGATGCATGTTTCACAGCAATGATTTTGAACCCTAGATGACTAGATGTCATGGCATGGAGTGAAAAAAAAAAAAAAAGGAAAAGAAAGATGGTAGAGGATTATGACCTCTCCATGAGTTTATCCTCAGAGTTTACCTTTGGATGTCTGACATATCTTAATAAATTTGTGATTTCCAGGTTGTCACAGAACAAGCAGAATGTTGTATAGACTACATAATGAACCTTGTGTTCTTTTACATTTCATATTTGATATCACTTCAGTTTTCTTTTCCCCCTTTCCTAATGTTTAATGCTATGTTTTGAATTGGAGCTGAGAGACACATTACAACATAGGGATCACCACGTATCATGAATGGTGAGATTTTCCTTGTGTCCCTCACTTCTTCAGGACTAAACTACTGATGCCATTTTCCATAAATGGAAAGAAGACAAGTCCTAGAACCTTTTTCCATGCTTCTTTTAATATTTCTTCATATTATTCTTAGGGTACCTTTTATACATTGAATAATTATGATTCAAGTGCCTAATTAAAATATAATTTCCTAAACTTCACAGAGCCCTTTAACCAGAACAGACTGAATTGCTATAGACACTTTAAACTCTGTCTCTTCCAGTTCGATGGTTCCCAAGATGATTGTTTATCAGAATTATCTGGAGGGCTTGTTGAAACATAGTTTTCTGAATGCTGAAATTTCTCATTCAATATGTATAAGGTGGGACCCCAGAATTTATAATTCTAAAAAAATTCCCAGAAGATGATGATACTTGTCCCAAGGTTCATAGTTGAGACCACTGGCTTACATGATCTAGTATGTCAGCAAAAAAGGATTAAGAAGGAATAATTTGGTGGTATTCTCTTTGGTACATGAAAATTCCGATACCAGCCATGATGAATTTCGCATAGCTTAGTAATTACTTGACTGACCAATATAAACCACATATTAGATTTATAATTTACTATTAACTGAAACTATGAATTTTTATGGCATTCTTACATCTATATATGAAAGTTCACAGGAAAATTGCTGGATAATTCTTCAGGAAAATCACTGGATATCCAATCTACCTTCTGTAAATTGAATATTTAATATTCAAATGTCTTGTATTCTATTTGAACTGGCCAACATAAACTGTTTTTGTTTTTCATGATAAAGAATTTTAGTTATGTAGATGATTGTGAAATCGGAAATTACGACCTGTTTTTATTCTAGTTGTCAGCTGTGATATTCTTAAGATAAAACAGGCCCCTAAAAGGGGGGAAAAAGCCCTGAAAACAATTGGGCAATAAGTTACTCATCCTTGAGTACCCCCATCCCTACTCCGAAATTTTGTATATCCCAGACATTTTCCTCTCACATATCTCTCAAAAGGTCATTCTCTTTTTTTTTTTTATCAATTCAATTTCTTCTTGATGCTGTACAAAACTTTTACCCCAGTTTTCATAATAGCATGCTTCCAAATGAGATCCTTGGAATGCATGAAGTTCCTTCCTCCCTCAACCAAATCAAAGTAGAACTAAAGATCTGACATTTATTAGCTTTTGGAGGCAACAGTCACTTGTAAAAATCTCTACCAGAATGTCTTTTACTCTTCCATTGAATGGACGAGGAAGGAATCTCACTTTAATACTAACACTTCTTTAAAATTTCATTGATCAAATAATGTGCCTATTTTGGGACCTTGTTAAAACTTTCCAAACAATAGCACTGTGAAATTCATATAATTGCATTGAATGAACACTCAAAAATATCATATATATAGTAGTAAGGAACTATTATTATCTGCTTCTTTCAGGTTAATTTTTAAAATATACAGCACCCATATTAATCAGTCTTAATTTTGGGAAACATCTAAAACTTGAGTTTCTTCCAGAAAACTTGTAAAACATAGAAAAATATAAGGAAGAAAAATAGAAATACCTGTAAATTTTAAACTCAGATACATATGCACTTTATATAAGGATATAACTGAATTAAGGAGACCAGAAGATAATATTTCACTGGAGAAAGTTGTGGAGTTCTAGGCTGCTTCCTTTTGGGAGAAGAGAGAACTGTTTCCCCTTCTATCTGAGTGAGAGGGCTTTAAAGAATCGGGTAGCATTTGATATGTTTTTAAGAAATATGAGAATACCCAAGGACAGATGTTTCAAACTCACCTGAGAAAACTAAATGTAGCAGTCTGTGACAAGGGAAAATAAAGATGGTCTAGGGACAGCTACTTTCTTCCAATTAGCGGGCAATAGTGCATAGGGTCCCTGTGGCCCAAGTGGGTAGGAAATGGGATGGAGACTTGAAGAAGTCTCAGCAATAAGAGGCTCTGGGCTATACCACCAGGGACAGGAGCTGGGCAAATGGTGCCACACCTGTGTCAGTAAACTGCATGACTCAGAGATCCCCTTGGTGAGCAGCCAAAGACCATCAAATACTTTTCAGAAACTGTTCTAAGTTTCCACTTATCCCTTAATTTCCAATGCCAAGTCATAAAAATACCTGTCAAGGGACAGCTTTCCTTCTCACTTCTCTCTTCTATACTCTCACAGAAGGGTTTGAGAAGCCTTGGTGAAGGAGCTGGAAGAAGAGAAGAAAATGCTGGGGAAGGACAGAGATGAACAACCATTTACCCGAGAAGTGTCTGGATTCTGCCAAGAAAGAGAAGTATCTTTAATTATGCCCCATAGTTCAGAGTTTTGACTCTGGAAATGGTCATTTTAATTATTAAAATTAAATCATAAGAAAAGAACTAGAGGACGTTTAATTACAAGAATGTGACCAGAAAAATCACAACTTCTCTTGGGTTTTATCCAAGAAGGGGGGAAAATGAGCTTACCCAGAGGACAAAAGACAATATTGCTTTCTCTTGGTCCCTGTGAAATCTTCCTCCTTTAGTATAATAATAATGCATTATATTGTAATATATGGTTGCCCTAAAATATAATCACATAGTCTCCTAAGTTATTTCCAGTTTGTCACCCTATCTTGAAAATCGCCAAAACATAGATATTATTCTCTTTCTCTTCTAATGTTTTATCATGTTGATAATTATGAAGCCCTTCCTTTATGGAGAAAAAGATTAAACATCTTATTTAAATGAAGTACCTGAAATATGAACCTAATTAATGACTGGGAAACATATGTGTGAATAAAAGCTGACCAAAATACCCATTTCTTCCTGCTTTCTTACAACACACACACACACACACACACACACACACACACACATACACACACACCGCTAAAGGAAATAATATCTTAATATCTTTTCAGTATTACCTTATTTTAAAATAAGAAAAATAAGTACTCCAAAATTTTTTATCATTTTTAAATCTATCAAAAACTTTAAGGTAGAAACTCTTCTCTAGGGCTTCTACAAAGTACAATCAGTGCTCTGTTCTATCTACATGATGAGAAAGCACAGGTTCTTTGCACCAAAAGAACCCAAGGAAGCCCAAAATAGGAATAGAGCAGAAATCACACTATTGGAAGAGTGAGGAACAGGTTAATAAAGTGGAAGGGGAGCCATAACTATAGCCATAGCCTTGAGAAGACAGTTTGAGCAAAGCAAGTGGTAGAAGCCTGGGGTTACTCAGAGGTATAGTACTAACAGGCATAAAGGATGGGAGAGGCATGAGAATTCGACTGAGTGCTTCCCATGGTTAGAGATACCTTGAATCAGTTCTCTTTGAGGACACAGAATTATACTGTATGACGATGACTTTGTCCACCTTGGTGTTACTTCATATGAGGGGTTGTCTTAACACTGAGCCCTTTCCTTTTTATGAACAATAAAAAGTTCATAACTTTTTTGTGTGTTTCAGAATTTTACTCTTCCTTCATCAGCTTGCATTTGTGAAATGTGCTTAAAAGTAAGTTTGGGCCAGATGCAGTGGTAGTGCTTGAAAATTAGTGATTCTTGGGAGGCTGAGGTAGGAAGATTCCAAGTTCAATGCCAGCCTTAGCAACTTAGGGAGATCCTGTCCCAAAGTAAACAATAAAAAGGGTTGGTTCTGAGTTCAATCCCAAGCACCAAATAAATAAATGTAGACATAAATAAAAATAAAAATAAGGGAACATCTAGAGAGGATGAAGTAGAGGATTGATAGTCTCAAGCCTGAAGGTATAGGTGGCCAGTGTAGCCATTGTGGCTAAGGTAAGAGGTAGAAGAGGAGGGATGAAAGGTTATAAGCTAAGGACAACTATCTTGGCCAAACTTCCTCTTCTCCCTTATAAGTAAGATCATCCCCATGCTCTGGTTACCTTCCATGTAGAGTAAATATCCCAAACTGAAGGGCTAGGTTAACTGCCCAGTTCTGGAGTGATTAATTTATAATTCCGAAAGGAAAATTGTTGCTAAACAATAATTCAAATCAAAAGAGCCAGACATAACCATTCAAGATGTATGAATAGAAATTTTTGCAGGCAAATTTGGATCATTTCCAGTAGTTTAACTTTTCTTCTTGGATTACAAAGAGAATTTTATGACACTGCCAGGCACATAGTTCTCTCCAGCATTCTAAGCTTCTTCCTGTCTTTCTTGTTCCCACACGTTAAATCAGCAGTGCATGACTTACAATTTGATTTGCTTCCTTTTTGCAAAGTAGTCAGAACTTGATTCCATTCATGAGTGACCTTTCTCCTCCCTCTCAGATGCTGATTTGAGCAACATTCAATCACTTTTATTTCATCTCAAGAGATAAAAATTTGGTGGCCTCAGGAGTGGGAGAACTTAATGACTGTGTCAGTACAGCGTTTACCAAGTCAGTATTCAAAGCCATCTGAAATAGTTGGCACAGTCAAATAATAAATGGCATTACTTTAATAAATTGGGAGAGAATAAGACTGTCCCATTGTGCCTAGCAACTGTTAAACATTATGTTCTCTCTTGGAATCTAACAATGAAATATTTGTTTCATTCAGCACTCTGCATTGTTTCTTAAAAACAGATCTTGAGAAGAATTGTATGAATAAATTGAAATATATACATATACCCACACACAGGCACACACACACACACACATATATATATATATGCATATACAAAATTATACAAAAGTGTATGGATGATATTTTCAAGGTCTAATTATCTGGCCAACCCACAAACAGATAACCATGTCTTTGAATAACCAGGTTTCATAAATCTGTGATGAATGTACAAAACAAAAACAAAGAAAAAAATTGACACAGGAGAAAAGGAATAATAAATTGCTAAGAGTTTAGAACTTCTGCTTTGAACAAATACTTCTTTAACAAGTCTAACCTTCTCAAATGTAATATGGGGAAGATATTAGTAATTTCACCCCAGGACTAGTGAATGAATTAAATGAATTAAGATTTGTAAATATTTAGCAAGGAACTGATAATAAATATTCCATGTTAGGTTTTAACAATGGTCCAATAAAGATTATAGTTCTATTTGGTTTTAGTCTTTGAATATGTTAAATTAGGCAATATTAAAGATAGGGTACTATTGAGATATTTGCCCAATATCCATCTTTATTAAATCTCAGCTTTGGGATGGTACTCACTTTTCTTCTTGGCTGCATTTAGCGGGAGGCAGATAGAGAATTTCCATGAACTTGAACAATTCAGATAGGACTACATCTCTGGCACACATAATTCACACTACATAAAAATGAAACAGCTTGTACAGAAAGCATTTTCTTTGCTGTGTGAACATGTGTATGAGAGTGTGCGTGAGTGCGTGTGTGTGTATGTGTGTGCAAGTGTTCCCAAGCGATAAAGTCAAGGAAGGAATGTAAGGAAGGGTGCTCATTGTTAAAACCAAAAGCGTTGCAACAAGCCTACAACATGTCTGACAATTAGCAATGGCTTCAATGCCTAATATACTTAATTTCTCAACTTGATTCCCTATACTAAAAGAAGAAAACTTAAAGATGAGGAAGAAATACTGACTAGGCAAGGCAAGTGAAAAAGCAGAGAAGCTGCTCTTCCTGAAGGTTACTTTTGTTTAACCTGTTAACTGTAGGGTGGATTTTCTTGAGTACTTTGTTCGAGGGATGTTGAATTTACGCTTTTTACACAGAAAGCAGGCCACATCCATGGCATGGCTTGTACTTTACATCAGAAGTTTCAAAGATTTTGAGTTACCTTAAAAGCAAGTGATCACAGTCAAGAGCCCCTAAAGCTACCATTATCAAGGAACAAATAATAAGTGAGGCAGAGGGAGCAGCTGCCTTCATCTTTTCCTCAGAGATTCAGGGATCTTCCTCTCTTTTATTCACGTGTCATTTACCTCCACTCTGAAGAGAAAGAACTGACCATCTAATAGATAAGCATGTGAGGCTCCGTTTTGCTAGTAGGTAAGGTCATTATGACCCTATGACAATAATAATCCATATTCTGCCTGCTGTCTGATATCTGACTTTTGTGCAGTAAGCACGGACAGGTGGATCATCGTAGAGGCAAGAATCATGTTTTCTTCTCTGTTATCCACCATGCAACTGGTAAGTAAATGGACTCAAGATGGCCCCAACACATGTGTCTCTCCTTCTATAGGTATTAAATATAAATTCCAAAATTTGAGACATGAAAGTCTCCATTGGGATTTTTTAACCAAGTTTTATATAACGATCATTGAATAAAAGACAGTAGAAAATTCTCCATCATGTAAGCCCCAAAGTTGCTAAGATACTCCCCCAGTTTTAAGAACTTTTCACATGAACTCCTTGCATCGTGTGATCTCATTTCACTACTATCAGACTTGTTAGAATTGAACTCGCCTCCAGCAAGTCATGGGGCTCACCATTCAGTTATTACAACATTCTGTGTTTTTTTCCCTATCATAGCTTTAAGCCTTTACTGGAAGGTAAGATTTTTCTCAGATTGGCAACATAGCAAACATGAGAAAAGAAAGCAACTGACAGAATTTGTGAAGAAAAGAAATGATGCCTGAAGTTGATTAAAGATGGGAACATGGATCTCAATTTCTTTCTCTTTCCCGGAGAAACAGAAACATAAAATTCAATGAAAAAAATGTCCACCTCTTAACACGTCCAAAGAAAAGTATAAAAGTGTAATTTAGGAAAGGCATTTGACAAGAAATAATTAAAATAATTGATCTATGAAGACAATATTTTTATCTAAGAATTCTGGAGAATGCCTGATTGATAAAGCTTGTGAGGTTTGAGATTTAAAAACAAAAAATTAGGATTAATCATGCAATGGAGCCATTACTTGAACTTGCCGAGGGGCAAAAAAATAAATAAATAAAAGACTCAATTAGCCATAGTTAGGGCACTCACTTGTCAAAAATTTCCTGGAACAGGTCTGGTATAAAACTTAGCATAATTAACAATTGTACCATCCTCATTCTCAGAGGAGTACTTGTTTGGACAAATTACTTTAGATGTGGTCACCCTAACCATAGAAGATGAAGTAATCATATTCCCATGCGTTTCAAAAAGAAAAAAGATTAGAAGTGTGTCAGATAGTTGGGCATGTGCCATTCTCTTTATGGCAGTTTATTACAAAAAGGCAAATGTAGTGGCCTCAACCAATATATGTTTATTTATAAAATTGAGTAACAACCTACAAAACCGTTTTGAATTACTTAGTGGAAATCAAGATCTTTCATCACAGATATAAAGAAAAGCAGAAGAGATAAAATTGGCATCTTCTTCTGAAACTCAAGCTGAAAAACCATGTTTCAGCAAAGGAAACACAGAATTCTCCACCAATGCTATGGCACATGAGAGCCTTTGCACATGCCAGACAAACCATCCTAGCAAGAATCCCAGTCCAAACCAGGATTGTGAGTATATTTGTATTTTCCTTACTTTTTAAGAGAAGACTAGCAGAATTTTTCTTGTAAATTTAGGGATGCATAATCACATGTTGTTTTACATAAACATGTATTCCAATTTACATAAATTTGCATAACATTTTCCCCAAAAATCTAGCTCTGAATATGTAAAACAAATTAATCTGTGTTCTCTAATATAATTGTATTCAAATGTGTTATCCAGGGCTACCACAAGAGGTAGGCTTACCAGAGATAGAAATGGCAACACTCCAAAACTCTTTATTGAGAATGAATAACCGTTATATACTGATGAAACTTGGGATATTTTCAGAAATTGATTAGAAACTTAAAAAACTACTGATGAAATAATTCCATGTCAGAATAAGTAGAATGCTTTACACAATTCATTAAGGATTAATATTAAGGAGACATTTACAACATTTCTACAGTTCAAGTTAATTCCAGTTCTTTAAATGTGTTTGCTCTTGAATGGACTGTTCAATGTAAAACAGAAGAATTTTGGTCATATGAACTTTAACCTAAAGTATGAAAAATCATTATTATTATAGCTAAAAACAAGGACATTAAGTTTATTTTCTGATTACCAACTAAATGCTTCAAGATTGATCTTTCCTATTATAAATGTAAACACAGAAGGGGAGATAATTAGCCTTCTCCTTCACAAATAAACTGCTACTTGGAAAATAATTATTTCTGTGTCATAAGATAGTCTAAGTACAGTGGCTTGTTTTATAAGTGTTTTCTTAAAGAGGATTTCCATAAATGAATATGAAAAGCACAGCAAGTTCTTGAATAAAACCCTTATACACAGGTGTGGGTTTTATAGCTACTTAGGTTAGATCCATAGCTGGCAACTCTTAGTATCTTAACACGCAAAAAGAAATTTTCTGCAGAAAAAAAAAAAAAGTGAAAGTGAGAAAACTATATTGCCAATGATTGCAAACCACTCAAAAAAAAAAAAAATAGCCTAGATTAAAGTTAACCCATTAGCACACAAATCAGACCAACCATGCAACTTGTCTACTTAATAGCTTTTAGTGGTTTCCCAGCACCCACAGAACAAAACCTAAATTTGCTAGGACCCATAGATTTTACATCAGTTGGCTTCTAGCTTTATCTCCGATCTAATAACAACCTTGCCATTTACTTATCAGGCCTTCTGGCTGTCCTTTAACATGCTAAGATGAATTGTACCTCAGAGCCTTTGCTCTAGTTTGCAGTGCTACCATTGATCTGGGAAGTGAGAAAATGAAATAGGTGAAATTAAAACATTATAAACCTTCCTCTTCTTGCCAAACCTCCATCATTCCTCTTGAAGAAACCATCAGATTGTTGCATGTATTTGTTTAATTTCTGGAGTTCTGATAAAAATGTTGATTTTTGGTAATTTTTGATGATTATTTTTATTAAAGAGTAGTTTCTGAGAAGTCCTTTTAAAAGTCTATAAATGTTCTGTGTATTCTTTAAAACTCACTAAAATTTGACAACGTTGATTTCTGAAGTTTTAGTAGTTGTTTTTATTTTTCAGTGTTTAACAATAAAATTTAACATTTTCTAGATAAATCTGTTACATTTTATTTATTCAACCAATGCATATAGAATCACTGTCTTCTATCAGTGACCGTTCTGGGAACTGAAAGGATGGCAGAGCTGAGGAAGTGATATTTGCCAAGAGGACCCAATGAAGTGAGAGAATGGGCAATGGCCTCACCTGAGTCAAGATAATTGCAGATTGCCTACGACAGACAAAGTTTAGATTCAATGGCACAAACACAATGAAATAAAATGAGTGAAAACAATATAATATGCAAGCAATAATCAAAAGAGAAATGGGTAGACAAAAAAGCAATGCTTAGCACATATGAATAAATTGATATAATTCCTTGTATCTTATTGGATCATAATGGGATGAAATTAGAAATAAACACAACAAAATTGTACATAAACAATATAAAACACATGGAGATGAAACAATACACTTTTGAATAATGAATGAGAGACAGAAGAAATCAGGGAGAAATTTTGAGAAATTTTATTCGACAATAGTGATACAATATACCAGAACCTATGGAACACTATGAAGGCAGTTCTAAGAGGAAAGTTTGTAGTTATGAATGCCTACCTAAGAAAATCAAAAAGGTCCCAGATCAATAATCTGATGATGCATCTTAAGGCCCTTGAAAAAGCACAAATTCCAAAAACAGTAAAAGGAAGGAAATAATTAAGATCAGAGACAAAATCAATGAAATTGAATATAAAAAATACAAAGGATCAATGAAATAAAGAGTTGGTTCTTTGAAAAGATAAATAAATAAGATTGATAAGCCCTCAGCCAAACTAACCAAAAGAAAAATAGAAAAAACCCAAATTAATAAAATTAGAGATGAAAAAGGAGAAATCACACAGACATCCAGCAGATCATAAGAAACTATTTTGAAACTTTTCTAATATAATAAATTGGAAAACTTAGAAAAAATAAATACATTTCTAGGCAAATATAATATGTCAAAATTGAATCAAGAGGACATAGAAAACCTAAACAGACCAATAACTTGTAATAAGATAGAAGCTGTAATTTAAAGTCTTTTAACAGCAGCGGTGCAACCCTGTAATCCCAGTGGCTCAGGAGGCTAAGGCAGGAGGACCAAGAGTTCTGAGCCAACCTCAGCAAAAAGCAAGGCAATAAGCAACTCAGTGAGATCCTATCTCTAAATAAAATACAAAATAGGGGTGGGGTGTGGCTCAGTGGTTGAGTGCCCCTGAGTTCTACCCCTGGTATTCCCCAATAAAAAAGGTTCTTCCAACAACAACATAAAAAGCCCAGGCCCAGGTATTCTCAGCTGAATCTACAAGACCTTCAAAGAAAAGCAGAACTCCTCAAATTATTTTCTGAATAAGGGATAGAATACCTCCAAATTCACTCTATGAAGCTGATATCAAACTCACAGCAAAACCAAATATGGACACATCAAGGAAAGAAAACTATAGACCAATATATCTGATGAACTTAGATGCAAAAATACTTAATAAAATATTAGCAAATGTTCAACAACATATTCAAAAGATTGCACATCATGACCAAGTTGGCTTTATTTAAGAAATGCAAGAATGGATTAACATATAAAGTTCAATAAATTAATTCATCACATAAATAGAATTAAGGACAAAAATCACTTAGTCATCTCAGTAGATATTGAACAGGACTTTAACAAAATTCAGCACTAATTCATGATTAAAATCACTGAAGAAACTTGGGAAAGAAGAAACCTACCTCAACATCATAGAGGCTATGTATGAAAAGCCCAAAGCCAATGTCATAGTAGATGGGGGGAAAACTGAAAGCATTTCCCTTTAAATCTGGGACAAGAGAAGAACATCCACTCTCATCATTCCTTTTTAGAAATTCTAAGTGCAGATGATATGAGCCTATACCCAGAAGATTAAAAAAAAAAAAAAAAAAGACTTCTAAAACTAATAAAAATGTTTGACAATTTTTTTGCAAATTTTAGGTTATAAAATCATCACACAAAAATCAACAGCTTCCTATATACCAAAAATAAATATGATGAGAAAGAAATAGAAATATAATTTTATTCAAAATAATCTCAAATAAATGAATACCTACCTACCTACATACATATCTAGGAATAAATCTAACCAAGACCGCTACAGTGAAAACTATAGAACATAGAAGAAAGCAATTGAAAAAGACTTCAGTAGATGGAAAGATCTCCCACATTCATGGATTCATGAATAGGCAGAATTAATATTGTTAAAATGGTCATACTATTGAAAGCAATACACAGATTCAACACAATGCCCAACACAATACCAATGACATTTTTATAGAACCAGGGTGGGGGAAAAGTCCTAAAAATTCATTTGGAAGAATAAAAGACCCAGAATATCCAAAGCAATTCCAACTCAGAAAAGTAATCACCATACCTGAGGCATCACTATACCTGACTTCAAATTATACTGCAAAGCTATAGCAACAAAACTGCATGGTACTGGCATAAAAATAGACACTCAGAATAGAAGACACAGGGACAAATCCACACAACTACGATCATCTGATCCTTGTCAAAGGTGCCATAAACATACATTGGACAAAAGACAGCCTTTTCAACAAATGGGACTAGGAAAATCAGTTATCCATATGTAGAAGAATGAAACTAGACCTTTATCTCTCACTCTGCACAAATATCAACTCAAAATGGATCGAAGACCTAGGAGTTAGAATAGAAACTATGCAGCTTCTAGAAGAAAATGTAGGGTCAACACTTCAGCATATAGTCACAGGCAATGACTTTCTCAAAAAGATCCCTAAAGCTCAGGAAATAATGCCAAGAGTTAATAAATGTGATGGCATCAATTAAAAAACTTCTGCACAGCAAAGGAAACAATTAGGAACGTGAAGAAAGAACCTACAGAATGGGAGAAAATATTTGCTAGCTACTCTCTGACAGAGGATAAATATCTAGAATATATAACTTTATACTAAAAAAAAATCAAAAAAACCAATTAGTAAATGGGAAAATGAACTAAAGAGACACATCTCAAAGAATAAATACAAATGGTCAATAAGTAGGTAAAAAAATGCAACATCTTTAGCAATTAGGGAAATTCAAATCAAAACAGACATTATTACTTTATGGATACATGTAACTGCATGACCAATATGATTCTACAACATGCACACTCAGAAAAATAAGAAATTACATTCCATCTATATATGATATATCAAAGTGCAAAATTAGTTTTAATTAGTTTACTTAATGTATAACTAATTAAAACAAATACAAAATTTAAAAGGTAAAAAATAAAAAACTACACTGAGATTTTATTTCACATCAGTCAGCATGACACTCATCAAGAATACATCTAATAATAAATGCTGGGGAGAATGTGAAAGAAAAGATACACTTTTACACAGTTGGTGGTATTGTAAATTAGCACAACCACTATGGAAATCAATATGGATGTTACTCAAAAAACTAGACACGGAGTCACCATATGACCCAGCTACACGACTCCTTGGTGTTTATCCTAAAGAATTAAAATTATCTTACTACAATAATACATGCAATACCCATGTTTAAAGTAGCACAATTCACAATAGCCAAACTGGGGAAACAGCCCAGGTGTCCATCAATGGATGAATGGACAAAGAAAATATTATATATAAATATATATATATATATACACATATATACACATATATATATACATATATACACATACACATACATATACATGTATATACACATATGCATATATATATACACATATATATACACACACAACACACATAAGTGTGTGTGTTATGTTTTATTCAGCCGTAAGAAAAATGAAATTATGTAATTTGCAGGAAAATGGATGGAACTAAGGTCCATGTGTGAAGCAAAATAAGTCAAACTCAGAAAGTTAATGGTTGTATGATTTCGTTATATTTGAAAACTTGGGTTGTATGATTTCCATTATATTTGAAAACTTGAGAAGAAAAAAAAAAATAGAAAATTTGGGCATCTAATGAAAATCCAAGGAAGATCAGTGGAGGAAAGAGTCCAGGGAGCTGGATGGGGAAGTGTTAAGGAAGTGTTAATAGTGGCCAAATTATATTGTTATATTGTGTTCATGTACAAATATGTAACAAAAATCCCGTCATTTTGTATAATATAATGCACCAATAAAAAATGGAAAGAGAAAAATAAATAAATGAAGAGCTTGAGAGATTATACTAATAGCAGATAAAATTGACTTTAGGAAAAAATATTACTGAAGTGACAAGAACATTTTATAACAATTGAAAAGACCATCACAGTTTTTAAAAATATATGCACTTAAAAACAGAGCTCTGAAATACATGAAGAAAAATTGACTGTACAAGGAAAAATAGACAATGATGATAGTTGGAGATCCATTATCCTATTTTTAATAATGGATAGAAATGTTCTGAACAAAACAAAAAAAAAATAATAAGTCTTGAACAACAATCCTATATACCAAGCAGAACTAGCAGATTCCTATGATAGAGTAGAGACATCCGACCCAACAGTGGTAGAAAACATGTTCTTTGAAATACACATAGAATTTTCTAGAATAGAATGTACACTAGACCATAAAACAAACCTCAATCAATGTGGACAGGTCACAATCACACAAATTACAACAGCAATGAAATTTTGAAAATTACCATTTGAGAAAAATACTAAATTTTTTGTATTAAGAGATTTATTTGCTAAGATGTATCTTATTTATGCTAATATGTGATTAATTTTATTGTTAGTTTAAAATGAATTAAACATTCAAAATTATTCTCACTTTAAATTTCTACCATGGTACATGTTGATGGATTTAATGAAATAAATTAAAGCCCCCTGGGGATCCTTAATAATTACTTTTTTTTAAAATCCTGTTAACCAAAAAGTTTAGGACCCACTTATGTAGACTTGGAACTTTAGAGATATATTTGGAGATTTTTATGATTTAGATATGGGGTGTCCCCCAAAAGCTCATGTATGATACTATACAAGAAAGCTTAGAGGTGAAATCATTGGATTACCAGAGCTTTAACCTAATCAGTGCATTAATCCCTTGATAGGGATTAACTGGGTGGTAACTGTAGGGTGTGGCTGAAAGAGGTGGGTCATTGGGGGCATGCCTTTGGGGCTTATATATTGACCTTGTTGAGGGGAATTCTCTCTCTCAGCTTCCTAGTGCCATGTTCACTGCTGGTTTTCTCCCTTCCACCAGGGTGTTCTTCCTTATCTCAGGCACAGAGCAATGAAGTTGATCAAGGTGAACTGAAACCGCTAGACCCATGAACCCCAAATAAAGTTTTTCTCTCTAAAGTTGTTCTTGTCACGTCTTTTGGTCACAGCACAAAAAAAGCAGACTAAAGCGGAAATCCATTATGACAACCATAACACCAAACCACACAAGAAATTGTAATGGTTACTTTGGGGAGAAAGAGTGAGAGTTGGTGGGAAAAGAAATTTTATCATTTTCTACATTTCACCTTGGTCTAAAGTCTAAGCAGAGAGACCTGCAAGATATAACAAGCTGTGTTTGAGGAGTTGAAAGGATACATCTTGATTGGAACATAGAATGGGTATATGATGGTAGGAGAGGGGAAATAAGGAGAAGGATACTAAGAACACCCAACTTGTAGGAGGCAGTGGACATATTAAAAAATCTGTAATGTGAGGAGTGACAAGTACATAAAAAGCTATCAACTAAGGGCTATTGAGAGGGGAATCACTTTATTGCCATCTGGAAGCCCAACTCATTACAACATTTCCTCTTGAAATGCAGCATTAAACACACTGAAATGTTATTGACAATTTCAAAATATGTACTCTGTATGTAATCTATGGATATTATTTAGCCCCTTCAAAATGAAAACTCTAGAGTTTCAGGTATTTTTTATTCTAGGCAAGTAAAGATAATTTATGAATGTGAGGTTTACACCCAGAACGCAATTGCCACGAGTTAGAAAAGGGAAAAAAAAAAAAAATCCACTGTGAATAATGCAATTCCCCCACTCCCACCTCCAACCCTTTGAAATTGGGCTCTTGCAAATGCTTATAGTTTGTTTCAGGGTTTAGGAAAGCCTAACCCCTACCAATTTCATGATTTAACCCCAGCATTTTCTAATCTTCAGCAGAGATTTCATACCTAACAGCTGCTATTTAGGTAGCCCCTTATGGTATGAAATTCAAACCCTCATTTTATCTCCTTTCCCTACAGCAAAAATTGCAATATCTCACACCCAAGCTCCAGCTGTCAGATTCACACACCATTTCTATTTCAATGGCTAGAATAATCCCTTGCTCCCTTGTTTTCATTGAAGAAGAATGTGCCAGCTTAAAAAAAAAAAAAAAAAAAAAGGAACAGGGAAAAGGCATTTGTCTAAATTCAAATACTCAAAGGGGCGAAAACAGCTTGAAGAAATGTGATGCTTTGTTACAGGCATTTTACATTTGAAGCACAGTTTTTCTTTTCTTTTTTTTTAAAGTACATATATACACTTACATATATATCAATACAGATAGATGGACACCAGACTTTACAGACCTTTTATTTTTAGAAAGCACTATATAAGTCAGAGAAGATATATACACATACCAATGCCAAAAAACTACTCAATGTGATCATATCTATGGCAACCATTCTTAAGTTAAATTTTATTTTTTAAATGAGAGAGAAAAATATTTGCAAGTTCTCAGTCTGTCTCTTTCATTATGATACTGGCAATCTATTCCATGGTAATTGTTGCTTAATATTAACAGAGTTAGAAACCCAAATTCCAAAGCAACCTTAGAACCAGGGTGCCCCTAGCGATAGTTAAAATAAGCAATCCCTGAAGGCACCATTTGTAAACTGCCACACAGATGCGATCTCAGCTGTCCCAGGCCAGAGTGGGAATAGTCAGATCTCTGTTGAACCTACAGAAGCCCTTGAAGGGTTTGAGGTCTGATTCTGCATAAAGAAATAAGTGAAGAGAAAGGCTTGAAGAAAACTTGTGAGTGCCTCCTAAGATCTATGCTCTTGGCGTAAATGAGAATGCCCTTTTAGTACTGCACAGGTTACAGACGTGAGGGCAAAAAAACACACAAGACTTTTCTGTTTTAAAAATACTGGATTCTTTGAAACATTGTAAGCATTTGCAAGGGCTTAGTTCCAAATCACATGAAAATTAGTTAGAAATATCTAGTAATATCTTCTAAATCTTCTGTCAAAAAAAAAGATGTTTTTTCTTATGAATGATGGCCCTCTGGATGCTCTCCTTCCCCAGCCCATCTCTCCTTTATTCTAAAAGCTCCCATCGACTTCCTATAACTTCAGTATTAAATATTATATCTTCCATAACTGTGTTCAGTGCTAGCTGAACCAAACTCATTTCTTGAAGCTCTCTATGAACACTCAAGGGTGTATCCTCATCATTCTCCTCATTCAACTTTCTCCACCTCAGCTCAGAGCTATGTTAAGAAGAGGGGGCCATTTTCCCTGTACTAAAAGCTCTTTCTCCTTCATGCAGCCAGATCATACTCAGCTTCCAAATTAACCCTAGGGTTCATGAGGCATATCCCAACACCATCTGCTTTCACCTATTTCCCAGGATGTTATTTCATGGTATGAAATAAGAACAAATGACTGTCAGTACTAAACAATTGGGTTAATAGTAAGGGACTATTCTCTAAATACAAAAACTTAGATATTCAATTAAAACCTGAGAGAGTCTGAAGTCATTCAGAAGGCAATTTTTACCATCACTTTTAAAAATAAAATGGTAACAATCACAGGGTGGAAAGAATCTAAAAGATCATCATTATCATCATCTCTGTCATTACAAATACACATGGCATTATCCCTCCCTTTCAAAAACATTCTCTTCTTATCATATGCATTTGTGAACTACAATCTTTTCTTACAAACAAACAAAAGTACTAAGATCAGCTATAATAGATAGGCCCTGTAATTTTTTTTTCCTCTTTATATGGGAAACCTTTACCTTCGTTAGAGCACAGATAGAATCTTTACTTCTGAAATGTAAAACTTCAAGCTAAATGAAAAACAGCTAATGTTTTTGCTTTAAGGTAGTTTGCCAACTTCAAAAAAAAATTTTCAATTCCTCAAACAGATGGCAAGGCCACCTTTAAAAATATTAAGCATGCTAAAATAGATACAAACTGATAGTTCTGCTTCTGATAAACGCTGCTGTGGATGACCGAATGCCTCCCATTCTGTTTCAGTAATAAATCACTTTCCTGACTTGAGTTAGTAATGAGATTTTTAATCATGTGGATTGAACATATCCTCCAGTTAATAAAAAACGTATCACCTCCTTTTTATCTTTAATAAAAGATTTGTACACTGCTCAAATGATTGGTATTACATTTTTAAAGAACCCGAGATTGATGTTTTTCAATTCTCCTTTCCATTTTTCTGGGCTTTTATAATTCAAAGGTAATATGCCCTGTAATTAATAATTCATAAGGTAATTTTAAGGCTTTTATTCAGAAACCTCTTTCCTATTGACTTTAGAATGTGTCATAAAAATGCAGGTATTAATATCTAGGCAATTCCCAGTCCTATATGGATGAGGTCCTTGAATTTAAACAACACAAGATGGGTGCTTCAAAAATCAGGAGACATAATTTTGAAACTTAAGGTACAGAAAAGACAAATATCTTTTTAAAGGGTTATTTACATCATTATATTTCTCTCAACTGGCAATTAACCACAGGCAGATTTCTCTTGTTGCTCAGGTAATTGTGAAGATTTATTTTTTTTTTCAGTGTGAGAATTATTTTGAGGAATAAATCAAGGGCAAACAGTTCTATTTGAAAACAGTTTTTTAAACTACTTCTTTAAATGTGCATTTAAGCATCTGGAATCTAAAAGATTCATTCAGAGATGCTTTTACCTGAAGGTAAAAGAAGCCTTGCTTCTTTCATTATTATTTTTCAGACACAACAAAGTAATACATATGAGGAGACAAGTACAGAAAATAATTTATAGACTTTTCTCTTTTAACCTTTTTCCTGCATACAGTTCTGGAAATCTATTGGTCAGAGTACACAAGGATGTCATGTAGCCAAGTTTGTTAGGAAGTGATCCTTGCAAGGGCACACTCAAGCATCTGCCAGCATGTACTGGCTGGTAAATTTAACTCTATTCTCATAAAACTGCCAGGCATCAAATACATATGATTATGCATGGCAAAGTGCATTGTAAATATAAAGGACCTTAGAAAATGCAGGGATCGTGATTATCTGCTAACCACTCCACATGTGTCTCTTGGAAGCTTGGTTGAGCACAGATGGAGAAATCTGAATCTATCCCTAAAAGGTGGAAGAACAACTCAAAGTTCATGGAGATGCTGAAGATGTAATGACTGCTGGGCATGGAGAGGCACACCTGTTCTCCCAGGGATTCAGAAGGTGAGGAAGGACACTTGCAAGCTCAAGGAAAACCTCAGCAACTTAGCAAGACCCTGTATAAAAGCAAAAAATTCAAACAGGCTGAGGATGTAGCTCAGTGGTGGAGCACCTGTGGATGCAATCCCCAGTACCAACCAGGAAAAAAAAATAGCAGTGGTAGAAGTAACCCTTTTTTTAAAAAAGTAAATCCAGGCAACACATGATCCACACATCACTGTTCTCCCCAACACTTTGTGAACAATATCAGTGGTGCACTCACCTCTGCATTCCGTCAGTGATTCACAGAGACTGTTATATTTCATATTTCTCTCAGTGATTCACAGAGCCTGTTATATTTCATATTTCTCAATGTTATTTTTCTATTCTCCCACACATTCATTCATTTGTTCAAGAGCACAGCCACCAAATGCAATGAAGAAAGTTCTCATACAGATTAGGAAAAGCTCCCTGTCCCCAAGAGGCTTGCAAACACACACAAGTGGAAAATGTCAGAGATGAAATATTGTGTCCTGAAAGGGTCAGATATGCTGTATCAGAAGCACATAATAATATTTGGGCACCAAAAACTCATTTCTAGATGGAGTGTTAAGCTGGAGAGAGGTTTCAAAAATTTTTACAGTAAGATGGGTAGTGAAAGATGAGTGGGCTTTCATCAAATGGATAAGAATATGAATAAGGTCATTCTAGGCATATGGAGGAGCCAGGAACAAGGGCACCATGGATTGAAACTCATAATTGTTGAATTATGGCGTGTTCAAAGATTACAGGAGATTCTGCAAGAGGAAAGTGCTGGAGAGACCAATGGATCATGAATTAACTTAACCTTTCCTCGAAACTTGGGTTTTGTTCAGGAGACAACTTGGAGTTATTAAAGGGATAAGTATGGGAATTACACAATTGGTGCCTCATTTTACAAAGATAATCCTGGAAGCAGCATGGAGGGTAGATAAAAAGGGTAGAATGTAGAGATTTTGAGAATAATTGCAAGCCTGTGGAAATAGTCAAGTTGGTCGCTGATTGGAGCTGACCTAAGGCAGAAGCAGTGGAGATGAATAGGGCAGGTACTATTAGAAGGCGGCACCTAAGCACAAGGTGACTGACCAGATTTGTGGAAGGAAGGAGAAGGGGGACAATCAGGATGAATTTCCCATTTCTTCTTTAAAACTAGATAGTGATATTGTTTCTAGCATTGGGAATGTAGTAAGAGGTATATACATTTGGACTTGTCATGATTTGAATAGGAGGTATCCACAGCACCTCAGGAAATACTACAGCAATGATCGAAGGTGGAATGATAAGACTCTGAAAGCTATAACTTAATTAGGGGATTAATTCATTTGATGGATTTTTAGTTTGAATGTATTATTCTGCCAGGTGATTTTTGTAGGCAGGTAGGGTGTGGCTGAAGGAAGTGGGTCACTGTGGGTGTGCCTTTGGGTGTCCCTGGACCCTCTCTTTCTCCCTCCCCTATCCCTGTTTCTCCCTCTCTGCTCCCTGGCACCAGGAGCTGAGCAGCTTTCCTCTTCCGTGCCCCTCCAGCTTGATATTCTGCCTCAACTTAGGTCCAGAGTAATGGAATCTACCCACCATGGACTGAAACCATGAGCCAAAATAAACTTTTCCTTCACTAAGTTATACTTGTTCAAGACTTTTATTATTATTATTATTATTATTATTATTATTATTATTATTAGTTCTTGCTAGATATACATGACAGTAGGGTATATTTTAACCGTATACATACAAAGAGTAAGTATAACTTGTTCCAACTAGGATCCCATTATTGCGTTTGCACATGATGTGGTATTAGATTGGTCATGTATTCTACATAAGGATAGAAAAGATATGTCTGATTTATTCTACTGTCTTTTCTATTCCCATCCTCCCTCCTTTCCCTTCATTCCCCTTGGTCTAGTTCAATGAACTTCTAATATTTCCATTGTTTGTTGTAGGTTAGCATTCACATTTCAAAGAGAACATTCTGCCTTTGTTTTTTCCAGGACTGGCTTATTTCACTTAGCATGATATTCTCCAATTCCATCCATTTACTGCCAAATGCCATAATTTCATTCTTCTTTATAGCCAAGTAATATTCCATTGTGTATATATATATCTCATTTTCTTTCTTTTTTTTATTGTTGGTTGTTCAAAACATTACATAGTTCTTGATACATCATATTTCACACTTTGATTCAAGTGGGTTATGGGAAAGGCAGCAGAATACAACAGACACTAGTATGGCAATATATAAATCAATGGAAGTGTAACTGATGTGATTCTGCAATCTGTATACGGGGTAAGAATGGGAGTTCATAACCCACTTGTTCAAGACTTTTGATCACAGCAACCAAAAGCCCCACAGGACTTAAAGGTAATCTTACATATTTGACATGTTGCACTTAATTTCTTCAAGCCAGGTTTGTAGAACCCTAGGAGACCATTTGAATATACAATCTGGTGCCGATGGGGAAGAACCAAGCTGGAAAATAGACGCAGGGTTCCCAGGAGACAGTGGACTACTTGATCACTTAGAGAAATAATAATTTCTTGATCAGAGACACCTAAATTTATATCTAAAGGTACAAAATTGAAGGCCCTTTGACAAATATATAAGGCAGAATCTTGAGTTGGGGCATAAGAATCTCATTTCAACGAAATTTTTCATGTTTTTCTTATGTTTATTAAACTTTGATAACAGGGTTTCTTATCTCTTTCATTTATTCCTAAATGCCTTGTTTCTTGAAAAGTGCTTGGCACAGAGAAAGTTCTCATAAATATTTGCCAAATGAACGAATGAAAGAAGAAAGTAAGAAGCTAAGAATATTCCAAATATGTCTTATCTTCTTCTTATTCCTTAAATAAACAACTTGTCTTTTGCATTCTAGAAATATATTTCTATAGGCTTATTTTGTTCCATGTACCATACTCATTCCAAAACTAAGCATAATTTCCTCTTTTCTACATTTGACATGTGGATTATTAAGGGAATTTGGAAACTCCTCGCATAGAGCTTTTTAAAATCATATATATATATGCTGTTTTTACTTTTTAAAGGATAAATATTTAGAGATGTATAACCCATCTGAACCCTAAAAAAATTCTTTCAGGCTATTGTTATCATCTGCATACCTTTTCCTTTCTGTATTTTTCTATTCATTCTTCATCCCCTTTGTTTGATATTAAAACTAAAATAATATAAAATGAAATCACTTATGTCTTGAAAGTTCAGTTACTAACCTCATTGACCCTGACTGCAGTCTATAAATTCCAACTTCACTATTTCCTTTCTTATATCATTGCTTTTTATCAGTTTCCTTTTCTCCTGCTGATTTTTCTCTTCTCATTTCAAATACCCACCTGCTTTCCCTGCTCTTGAACTCAAATGCGTTGATAGCCAGCATAGAGATGAGAGACCTTGTTAGCTGCTGCAGAGAAGTTCTGAAGTGGCATGGTTTCAGTCTGCAGGTCACCTCAGACCAGCAGGAAAAGAAATTAGACCCTCCACTCCGTGCATGGAGGCATTTTGTCTGTGAGTCAGCACCCCAGTGATAGCCCAGGCATAGACTGGGGACAAGCTGAAAACTCTTAACATCCCCACTTCAGATTTGATGGACACAAAGAGAAAAGAGACTTGCTTTTGAAAGATGACTTAACCTTCTTGGAAAGTATGTCAAACTCAGAATCCTCCCAGACACCAGGTAACTCATTTTCCATCATTATCCTGGCCAGGCAGTTTGACCCTGCTTATTTGGTGGGAGTCCTTGGGGGGCCTCTACTATGATTGAATCCAGCTGCAGTCCGGTGGCCAGCTGTCCTCTCAGTCTCTGATCAGGACCTTCCAAAGGTCTAGTCAGAAGCTCCTGGTGAGTGGTATGTGCTATCAGAGACCTGAGTGTGCACCAATTTGTCATGGTACTGATTAAGTGGATACATAACAGATGGTGTCTTGTTTTAGATGGAGATGAGTAGGTGAGAAATTGTCTGGCTACACTGAATTTTTTAATTAAAAAAAAAGAATGGGAAAAATAATCTGCAGCTGGTATGTCATTTTTACCCCATAATTACAGTTTTCCTTCATTCAGTCATAAGAGCCAAGAAGAGAAGACTCAAACTCTTTCAATTTGGGACAAATCTAAGTATGTCATTTTCTCTCTTACATGTTATATAGGGTTTGCAATTTTTTTCTTTAGAAAATAAAAACCAATCAGGTGTGTTTATTTTTCTCCTCCTCCTCCTCTTTCTCCTTCTCCTCCTTTTTCTTCTTCTTCTTCTTCTTCTTCTTCTTCTTCTTCTTCTTCTTCTTCTTCTTCTTCTTCTTCTTCTTCTTCTTCTTCTTCTTCTCCTCCTCCTTCTCCTCCTCCTCCTCCTCCTCCTCCTCCTCCTCCTTCTCCTCCTCCTCCTCCTCCTCCTCCTCCTCCTTCTTCTTCTTCTTCTTCTTTTTTAAATTTTTTCCTTCAAAGTAGACAGCAGCAGAATAAGGAAATTATTTCTGCACCTGTTCTCAAAGTGAGGTCTCCAGATCAGCAGCAGCAACCTCACTTGAGAATGTGTTAGAGATACAAATTGCCAGGATCCACACCAGAGCTACTGAATTAAAAACTCTGGGGTAGGAGGGAGGGAAAACCTAGCAGCATGTATCTTAACAAGCCCTCTGGATTATTCTGATGTGCATTAAAATTTGACAACCACAATTTGAGAATATTGAAAACTCACTTACTATACTTATAAGAAGACTGTTAATTTTTTTAAAAAAAGACTTTCAGCATCAATTCCCATGTCACTAATTTTTTTAAAATATTCATCACATTCTTACATACCATAAGGAAACTGAAGCACAGAGAGGCTAGGTAAATTCCAATTCATGCAGCTGATGGTGGCAGAATTAGGATTTGAACCCAGGGAATTTAGCTCCAGAGTGCATGCTTCCAAGCATCCCTGTAGACTGATTAGTCCTCCCAGGTGCAGCATAGAAAGAAAACTCCACCACCGACATAGAAATGGGTTATAATGTATATACATCACTGTCCATGTCAGCTACTCAAGAGTTGAGAAACATTGCTGTCAACATTTCCCATCCTTTCTCCTTCAAACATGTAGTGCTTTTTCACACTAAACTCTACCATCTAATTTACTGTATGTAATTAGTGACTTACCCTAATTATTGTTTCCTTCTCCTCCATTAAAATGTAATTCCATGAGAAAAGGGACATTTAAATATTTTTTTTTATCAAGCAACATTTGCAAACATAAAAAAATGAGAGAAAATGGTATAATTAACCCAATTTATCAGTGCTTTCAACAAATGGTAATATATGGCCGATCTAACTTCCTCTGTACTCTAGCCTCTAGATTGTTTTGATGCAAATCATAGACATCATACAACTTATTCTATAAATGTCTCAGAATATGTATACCTAAAAGATGAGAACTCTTAACATCAATTCTGCAATATAGCTACAAAATCCACAATTGTTTGTGAAATGCTTTAATTTCCAAACAAGATGTACATTTTTCTGATTTTCTTAAAAGTTGCTTCACATTTGTTTTAATCAAGAAACAAATACCTAATCTAGGGTAATGCTATTCTTTTTTTTCACATCTTCATACATGTATTTTGTATAACAATGAGGGTCTCCTCCACCATCCATGCAATTTCCTTTCTCCTTCCTTTTCCCTCCCACCCCTCTTCCCTAAGTAGAGGTAATCTTCTTCCCATGCTCTTCCTTTCTTCCCCATTTTGAGACACCCCCAGTGTATCAGAGAATACATTTGGCATTTTTTGGGGGGGATTGGCTAACTTCACTTAGCGTAATCTGCTCTAATGCCATCCATTTCCCTGCAAGTGCCATGATCTTATTATTTTTTAATGCTGAGTAATATTCCATTGTGTATATATGCCACATTTTTTTTTATCCATTCACCCATTGAAGGGCATCTAGGTTGGCTCCACAGTCTAGCTATTGTGAATTGTGCTGCTATAAACATTGATGTGGCTGTGTCTCTGTAGTATGCTGTTTTTAGGTCCTTTGAGTATAGTCCAAGAAAAGGAATAGCTGGGTCAAATGGTGGTTCCATTCCCAGCTTTCAAAGGAATCTCCATACTGCTTTCCAAATTGGCTGCACCAATTTGCAGTCCCACCAACAGTGTATGGGTGTACCTTTTCCCCCACATCCTCGCCAGCACTTGTTGTTGTTTGTCTTCATCATGGCTGCCATTCTTATTGGAGTGAGATGATATCTTAGAGTAGTTTTAATTTGCATTTCTCTGATTGCTAGGGGAAAAAAAAGAACAGTGTTACCCTAGATTAGGTAGAGAGAAGTGATGGAAGGGGAGGGGAGGGGTTGGGGAGATAGGAAGGATAGTAGAATGAAACAGACATTATTATTACTGTGTGCATATATGTGACTGCATGACCAATGTGATTCTGCAACCTGTATACTCAGAAAAATGAGAAATTATATACCATCTGATTCAAATGTATGATATGTCAAGGTCATTGTACTGTCATGTGTAACTAAGTAAAACAAATAAAAATAAAAAATAAAAAACTAAGTAAAACAAATAAAAAAATAAAAATTAAAAAAGATTCTAAACTCAAAAAAAAAACCCAAAAAACCAAAGTCCATATATTGTAACTAGTTGACAAGACTCTTAAGTAGTGATTGGTCTACAGGTTTCCTAATAATCATTCTATACATAGCTCTCCGATCTATGTTCATGAAGTATATTTTTGATATTGTTGTTGATAAAATAAGGTAACTATATCATGTCAGGCAGAGTTTAGGGAAATTTTTCTATGCAGGAAGAGACACTAAAGATTTTATGCTTTGAGAGCCATATGAATTCTCTTGCACTACTCAACTTTGTTATTAAAGCATAAAAGCAAAATGTACATTATACAAATAGATAAAAATGTGTTCCTATTAAAACACTAAGAATAATAGGCAAGGAAACAAATTTGCCCCACAGGCCATTGTTTGCTGATTCTTTCTGTGTCATATCATAGTCTGATTCCATTATTGCACAGCTATGAGATCCTTTATCAGCTCTTCTATTTATTGGTAGTTAGATCTAGAAGCTTGATCAGATTTAGGTTTGATTACATTTTTGAAAACTTCTTTTTAAATATTGTTTAATTTTCAATGGAATTTTATTTTTTATTTATTTGTATGTTTTGCTGAGAATCAAACCCAGCGCTTCACACATGTTAGGCAAGCACTCTACCACTGAGCTATAACCCCAGCTCTGATGAGATTTCTTGTTTGTCTTTATTTTTGACATATACACACACATACACATGTGCATACGCTAGTATTTCTATCAGGATAATTTAGCAAACAGTATAGACAAAACTAAAATAAATGAATAAAAATCAGCATACATCCAATCATAACAGTATAATTCTATCATCTTTTGGAGATATTATCCCTCAGCGATTATTGCCTAGATTTATTAATACATCAGGGAATAGAAAATAGTGATATTCCAGTTTTGTCATTACTTTTTATTTACTAGATATAACAATGCCACAGAAGGAAACTTTGATGAATTCTTGGGTCACCCTGAACTACAATCCAGAAAGTAATGGCACAATAAATACCTGATATTGAGCATTTCAAAATAATAAATTCATTCTATATCAGCCTTCAAAGATATCTGAGCTTTTAAAATAGGAATATAAACCCTTGATGTAAACATATTGGAAATTTTCCAATCCATTATAGTTGTTATTCATACTGAAGTACACATTTTTCCATCTTTGGTCAGTAGGCGCTTTTTCAATTGGTCCTGAGTATTTTTTTACATAATCCTACTAGTTTTTGAAAACATATCTGCTTTTAATTATGGCAAGATGTTCCATATTTATCTTATAATTTTCATTTCAAACTCTGAAGCACCATTTCTCCAAAGAATGCTGGTTCCTTCTAATAGGAAAAGACATTAGAGACCCTAATCTGAGCACTTGGGGTGTTGTTGCTCCTGGGCTGATTATTGTTTCTAGGCCTTTTGAATGAATAAATTTAGGAATTATCTTCTTAAAGAAACACATACCAGGAGTTCATATAAATGCTTTAAAACTTTAACCTTACTGTACTAATATTCCACCTATATTTTCTTTCAATCATGCCAAAATCTGTATTCTCAAAGATATCAACATAATTATTCATTGGATTTATCTCACTAAATATACTTAAGAAACTCAAAATAATATCAGTCTCATCTTAAGAGCGTTATTACCTAAAATTGTTTAATATCATTTTAAGGGATTTTTATATTGGCTTTAGAATTTTACCCCACTATGAATATGCATCTAAATTACTGAATTTTAACAGCACTTGGAGTAGTTGCTTTCTGTATGATTATTCCACTTCTGTGTTGTCTAGTATGGTAACTCATAGCCACATATGGCTATTAAAAGCTTAATTTAAACTAATTAAGTAGAATTTGAAATCTAGGTTCTCAGTCACACTAGCTATGTTTCAAGTGTTCAATAACCATATGTGGCTATTGTACATTGAACAGTAGAGACATACAGCATCTCCATCCTCACATAAAATTCTATTACACAGTATTGATTGCTGGGTACATGATTGAACTCATTTATTTTCTTTTTATTTTAATGTTTAGAAATTTGTATTATGTGTATTCCATTTTATTTTCCTATTAGGTGAATTTTTACATAAAAAAAATCAGCAAACAAGGAAGTCTAGTTCCTATTCCTATCTGTTCTACCCTGCTCTACCCTTCTACCATCCCTTTGATAAACTCATAAACATTTTATGGCTTATCTTTCCATTGGTTTTATGTTTAATTTAAAGAAACATAAGTAATAGTGTATATATGTATTTATATATATTCCTCTATTTTCTTAGATAAATGACAGCATACTACTTATTTAATTGAATAAAGTTTTCCTATTATTTTCCAAGGAAAGCATGCAGCATAATATAACCACTAATCCATTAGAAATAAATTAATGTTGATTTACCATAGTAGGTTTTTAAACAAATGCACCTGGATAAGTGCAGAGACCAATGAGACACTGTATCCCAGAAACCTAGAAGTTGCAGGCAGTTATTAATTGAGTAACTTAAAGCTCAAGTTCAAGATCAAAAGTAAATTCCGAACATCCCAAGTGGTGAAAGAAGGGTGCCATGTGTGTTGGAACACAAGAACGACCAGTTCAGCCCCAAAGGATGCCAGTGAGTGCTACTAACTCACTCTCCAATAAGAAAATTTCAAATCCATGGTGGTGGTTGCCAGCAAAGACAATTTTTTGAAAGGGTGGAACATGTTCATATTTCCTTAGTTTTTGTCAACAACTTAACAGCTGTGTTCCAAATGGACTGAAGTTGAGCCAAAATATTGTCTGGCAGCCCTGAAAACAGAATCTGACAATAATTGATTTTCAGAGCATTCACAGTATGAATCCCAGCATTCCACAGTCTGGGGACACTGGGGAGACAAGGGGGAGGTGAACATAGATACTTATTTCTTAATTCTCTAGATGGTACAATGCTAAAGAAAATCTGAACAAGAAACTATCTCTATCGTTTCACTCTATTTTTTAAGACAAAGTAAAATGTTTATAAGTAAAAAAAAAAAACAACAGTACGTCTTTCTGGATGTTTTTCCACTTATCCAGGCAGGGCTTGTCAGCCATTATGCCACCGCCTCAGGGACCACTCGGGACAATGTGTATATAATCTTCATTTCCCTCACTCAAAATAAGAATAAACATCAGGTGTTACATCCATCACTGAGGAAGATTTGGAAAATAATTCTCACTAGTGTTTGGAAACCTGTGATTCTGTACAGAAAGAAATATAGGTGAATAAGATTTGTAAATGTAATCCTGTATACTCATGCTTTGAACTCTGAACTGTATTAACTTCCTAGTCAATAATATTCAAATAATTAAACATGTATGGTAAGTCTCCTATTCCTACTTTCAACATGAATCTAGGACAAAAAAAAATGCTAAGGCAATAAATAAATAAATAAATAAATAAATGATTAAGCTTTCTCTCCCATTAGAAATTTATAAATCTCTATTGGAGAAGTATTAATTGCTGATGTGCAGTCACAGAGATAAACTCAAAGGTTATTTCATTTAATCCTTTTGTTCAGTAGAGGAAACTGTGGCTCCAAAAGTTTTACAACAGTTTATATAGCTTACTCTGCTTTTCTATCACATCCAGTGGCAAAATAAGCTAGATTTGGAGAGTCCTGCCAACATGTCCAGAACTCTTCTTTCTCATGGTTTCAAATCATGCCTTGTCATCTACAAGCAGGCACCAGGCTTCTTCTTGTTCAAAACAAACACCATAAATGATCATCCTAATGAAGGTGTGCCCATCCAGGATCACATCCTCTTTCCGATTCACATTTCCTGACTTGGGGAGCACCTGCTCTCACTGCTTGTGTCTCACCAATCCAGGATGGTTTATCTGACCTGGGCTGGAGGTGGTTATTTCCCAGAGCTTTGGCTCCATGAACCTGTTGAAGGGCTCAGATCTTGGAGCAAACTCACTCTGCTTGCTTAAGCCAAAAAAATGTGTTTCTGTCTGATCAGCATTCTAGAAAGCTTTGCCTTTGAATTCAGTTTTTTCTCTGAATCTGTTGTTCACAGTCTCCATTTTTAATCATTATTTGATATTCATTGAATACCTTCAATGTTTCATCTTACCACATACCACTCACATATCCCAGAGAATGATCATTTTACTTAATACTTAGAAAAAACAATAATAAATACAGAAGCAACTACAGTATTTTGAGTACTCACTATATGTCAAACAACTTGCACATTTTAAGTTATGTAATCCTTGGGGCTTTCATTTTACACGTTATAAGGCAAGCATTAAAATTGATTTTACAGTAGAGTGTGGTGGTACATACATACCTCTAAGCCCAGCAGCCAGAGGGGCTAAGGCAGGAGGATCATAAGTTCAAAGCCAGTCTCAGGAACTTAGTGAGGCCCTAAGCAACTTAGCCAGACCCTGTCTCAAAATTTAAAAAAATAAATAAAAAGGGTTAAGGATGTGGCTTGATGCTAAAGCATCCCTGAGTTCAATTTTTAGTATAAAAATATACATATGCTGATTTTACTGATGAAGAAACTGTTTCAGAGAACCTAAACAAATTGCTCAAAGTAAGTGAAAAGGCAGGCTCTCTAAATACCCAAGCGCTTCTCCTGATAATTATAGTGTGACAAATACCATCTTGTCCATTTCCTGGTTTACAGCTGCATTACAGTTTATTAGCAGAAAGGAAACCAAGGCTATTGGTGAAACGTCTTCAATAAGAATTAAAATCAGTAATTACAACAGTACTCTCCCTCCTCCTATTAAGGAACTCCTCCCTCAGGATAACTTAAGATCTTTGAGCTCTTCCTGAAGATAGAACATGAGACCCATTATCACCCAAGCTGCACATACCCCATTCCATCCTCTCTTTCCCCACCATTTTTCAACTTCCCATGTGTTGTTTTTTCTCCTCTAAGAACATTTCTTTCAGAGAGGTCTTCACCAAACTGCTACACCCAATCCCTTTTAACTTTTATGTATTCCTTTCTCCTAAAGTTTGCTTCACTTCATGCATACCTTCTAAAACTGAAATGTAAGCTCTCAGTCATTATTAATAGTAACTTTTAGATTATACATTTTTAACTTAAAATGGAAATATTAAGACTATCTTTTAAAAGTGGTCAGGAAGAGCTTTGTTGAAGTATAAAATTGCAAACAAGCATTTTGCCAAATTTTATTAGATATTTCTTTTCTAAGCTCTTTTGTTTTTCCAATGCTCCTGTTTCCCCCAAAGAGACAGAGACTCAAGTCTTTCATGGCTCATTAAGAAATTAAACAAATGATAAAAAGTGTCTTCCAGAAAACTTAGTTACCTTCAAACCACTAGTAATGCTAGCTAAATGTTCTTTATTCTAGTATATTGATATTGAATGTGGATGAACTTTGTTCAAAAATCAAATCTCAAGGGATTTCAAGAGTATCACTTATCATGGAGCCATGCCATTGTTATTAATAGCTCTAAAAATTCTAGCTTAAATAACACTATCATAATTATAATAAGATGAGAGGACTAGGTAGATTTGGGAATCAAATGTAGAACTTTTCCTAGTCTTCATTCCAGATATATCTACTGCTCTTTTACTGATAGGAATCAAGAATATAATGAATTGACCTTCCTTAGTAACATAACTCAGGACTCACAAACCTTAGTTGGATTCTCTCTGCACCTGACTTGGTTTCATCTTGTCTTTTTCTCAAGTAAGCTGGGCCATAACCTGTAACTATTGTCAGGAATGGGTAGTCCTCAAACCCTCAGCATCTCTCCTGAGTAGTTTTTCCAATCAAAAGTACTTCAGCATTTTCAGTTTGGTTGTTGATTTGTTTGTTTATTGTTGTAGTTTGGTATGTAGCTTGGTTGTAGTTTGGTATTATGTCTACACAAATATTTATGTCACTGCTAATATCATTTCCCTTTCCAAAGCCCCGCTTTGGAAACCTTAAAAATTACTACAATCCTCATAGTAACCATGAATATAGAAAGTCAGAAGTGATAGAAATATTGGGGAGATTCCTAGAATCACCCTTAAAAATCAGTAAACTAGAGGGAGGCTGAATCTCTATATTCTTGGTCTCATGTAGTTTTCTCTTCTCAAACAATGCAAAATTTCAGGGAAAAAAATAGTAATGAAAAATAAATTAAGGCTCAGAAAAAGCCAACAATTTCTTAAATCAACTGCCACAAAATTATAAACAAATGAAATTGACTATGATCTCTAGTTACAAAGCCCATTTGATGCTAAGCAAATGAAGGCAATCTTACCAACAGATGTGGTGTAGGCAAGACCAGCTAAGCCAAATGGACAGAGACAGTGCCAAGAGCCTTAAAGAAATCAGAAAAAGCAATTCAAGAAGCAGCCCTGGCAACATAACAGAGTGCCTATGTAAAGACTGCAAATGTGATGAATATGCTGTGACCACCTGTAGGAACACATGCTACTCTGTTCTGGAGAGGAAAAGTAGGTTTTTTTTTTTTTCTTTCATTCTACAGCAAATGCATGCACTTAAAAGGCATACCTTCAAAGTAGAGAGCTACGCCCTCAAGAGAAAAGCATGAATTCAGGTCCCTGATTAACAGAGGTTAAAGGAAAGTAGAGTGTAGGTACTTTTTTAAAAAAACTAGGAAAAGCAAAGAGAGTGTATGTATTGTTTCAACTGGATTCTGATACCAGCACTTTCCCTGAGATATTTCTTAAAGTTTCCTTGAATGTGAGCCAGTAGTATAACATCAAACACTATGAGATTCAAAGCAATTCTTCAGGAGCAAAGGATTAAGTCCACTTGTGCAACCTCCTACTAATTTGCTTAATCTGGAGGATGATTTTAAAGTAACTGGAAGAAAATATGAATTGAATACTTTCCTGGAACTTGTCCATAATTATTGTTTCATTCACCTAAGCCTCTGCAAAGCATTGAGCAATGGTTAGGTCAAGATTTTACTCCTAGGAAGTTACCTGAAGGAAAATGATAATATATTGTCTATGAATGGCAGAAAGTAATATAGGTCTTACCAATGAACAAATGGGAATGGAACTGAGATCATTAGTTGAACTGCCAAGAATGCAAAAATGAAGAACTCAATCTATTGACTTCCTGTATGGGATAATTGTCTTACATATGTTTTAAATTTGTTATTTAAAAAAAAAACTTTTATACAATATCCTTCAGAGTGTTAGTTATGTTAAAAATTAGGAATAGTACAGATCATTATATAAAAAGAAACAGTTGGTGAATGTAAATTGACTTGCTTTTGGTTGGCATCAAGAATTAGAAACAGGCTGTGGTGGCTGAGGAGGCTGAGGCAGGAGGATCCAGAGTTCAAAGCAGCTTCAGCAACAGTGAGGTGCTAAGCAACTCAGTGAGATCCTGTCTTTAAATAAAACACAAAATAGGGCTGGGAATGTGGTTCAGTGGTTGAGTGCCCTGA
This sequence comes from Callospermophilus lateralis, assembly GCF_048772815.1. NCBI lineage: Eukaryota > Metazoa > Chordata > Mammalia > Rodentia > Sciuridae > Callospermophilus > Callospermophilus lateralis. Next base: position 80,927,927 of record NC_135313.1, on the reverse strand, counting down.
GTTCAATTCCCGGTACCAAAAAAAAAAAAAAAAGAACACGAAACAACTTGTATTTTGAGATTTTGAGTACTTATGAATAGAGAACAGATGAATAGATGATGGAATATATGTATGAAAATTATAAAATGATATGTCCAAAGTGAATCATAAAAAGACTTTGTGACTTCACCTCTGTCATTAACCAAATTTATATCATAAAGCTTTCCAGAAATATGAACAGAACAGTTACAATTAGGCATTAAAAATAGAACATTTCTGGAAAGGGAGAAAGAAGCTGCAGAGCCTGTGCTGGCCATAACTCCAGATACTCCAATCCACTGGTTCAGTTTATATCATATCTAGTAGGAGTCATGTATTTTACCACCTTTAGGGCTGAGCACTTAAGGCTATTGGACTCCACCTATTATGATCAGAATAGAGGTGGCTGCCTTACCAGAGCACTTTTAACCTTACAGAACAGGCAGGATATGCCTGTCCTGTCTGAAATCTCTAAGCTTGTGGATTTGGGCACCTCCCTATAAGCCAAGTGTTATTGTTTTTAACAAATCTTTCAGGTGATTGACTTTAACTCACATACAGCATGGCAGTTAGGGACTAAAGCTAAAGCTTGGCTATTAGATAACAGAAAGTAAACAGGAATAATCATGAAACTTAAATGGGATATGAACCATGAAGGGGTTCATACAACATGGGAAGGGAAATCCGATGTGGTAGGCTGAACGAGAGCCTCCAAAGATGTCCAGGTTCTTATCCTAGAGTTTGTAAATTTTATCTTCCCCATGGCAAAATAGCACTCCACAGTGCTATTTTCTGACATCTGCCTCATGGCAAAAAGTAACTTTGGAGATTTGACTGACTTAGGCTCTCTACACTGGAAAATTATTCTTAACCGTCATGGTGGGCTCTAAATGTGGTCACAGGTGCCCGCAAAGAGTAAAATAGAGGATTTGATCACAGAAGAAGAAGGCTGTGTGTTGATAAGTCAAGTTGCATCACCAGCTCAAAATGCAGGAGTGGATCACTAACAAAGATGCAGGCAGCCTCCAGAAGACAGATAAGGCAAGAAACGGATTCTATACTGGAACCTACAGAAGAAATCCATCCTTCTAACACCTTGGTTTTAACCCGCTGAATCTGTTTTGGGGGGTTTTGACCTTCAAAACTGAGAGAGAATAAATTTGAACTGTTGAAGCTCAAATAAATCTGTAGTGATTTGTTACAGAAGCAACAGAAAATAAATGCATATGATAATTAAATATATGGTCTTCAGCATCAGGGACATTTAAATTAGAAAACTGTCTTTAACACTTTCTGACCTGGTGGCCTGGGACTTAATATATTTTCTAATAGCTTAAGCTTCCTCATGTTTTGAGCAATTAATGAAATGAATCATGTAAACCATGTAAGTACAAATTATGACACAGAATGTGTGCAACCACTGAAAGCTAATAACCTAGGAAGTCAAGGAACTGAAGACTGTGGATCCAAGTAAGTCCCAGGCCCTTCATGGTTCATATCCCATTTAAGTTCCATGACTATTCCTGTTTACTTTATTTTTCAAATTAGGAACCTGAGATTCAGTGAGATTGTTACATGTGCAACCAATTATTAGTCTCTATTTATCCCCCAACACCCACTATCATTCTCATGATAATCTGGAAACAAAAATCTTGCACAGAAGTTTTTTCAAACCCAAGCAAGTTAAAGATGAATGCCCCAAATGTAGCTGATGGAAATGAAGTATTAGGAATCTGACAAATCTTGGTCTTTGACCCCTCTTCTGTGACTAATTAGTCATGGACTAGGTTGTGCCTAAATTTCTTCATAAGTAAAAATAATTCCAGTGAGTAGTAATAATACATTCATAATGAGATCAACATCTGACCTTTTCATTTCCTAAATAAATCTAAAATTAAAATTTTGAATCAATTATTTCATACTTAATGTCTAGAAAAATAAGCGATTTTTTTGCCAACTTGACTTTATACAATAAAAGATAGTCTGAGCTCACATTGAATTGTAATATACTGATTGAAATGTCACTGTATCATTTCAATAAGATAACAGAATTTTCATGCTTTACTTAAAATCTGTCACAGTATATATATATATATATATATATATATATATATATATATATATATATTTATTTATTTATTTTAAAAAGATATATTAATAAGGGCTGGGGATACTGAGAGAATTCTATTCCCTAATTTTTATACTAAATGAAGTAAAAGCCTTTTTTGATGGCCACAAAGACATTGTAGGAAGAGAGCAAGTTAATTGGTTATAAAGTTTATTCACAGACTTACCAACACTGCCTGTTTCTGTGGCAACACAAAGAGAGTTGTGGAATATGAATCTCGGTCTGATCATAATTAGACCCTCGATATAGACACAATTCATATCCTCAGAATTTTCTCTACCATGGCAACAGAGACTATTCAGACTCTACTTATTTCTGGGGACACTGAAGGATTTAAACTCTCCAAGCAGCCATGCTCAGGATCAGAGGCTTGGGCTCAACAGACCGGATCTAAAGATGACTTGTAGTTCACTTCTAACTCCACAGTGCTACTTTCTGTCATCTGCCTCATCAGCTAATTTGTTTCATGCTATAATGGTGGGGTGCCTGCTAATTGTACACTATTCCAGAAACCTTTTATAGTTGCAGATGAAGTGATATATTTCATCTCATATACCAGGCCACCTATAGAACAAATATGAGATTCCAGGCTTCTCAAATCTTACTCCCATTCTCTCTTCCCACATCATCCAGAAACTACAGCAAGCTTTATACGAAGGCAGTAACGTGTAGGTGCTCTGAGGGTACACTGCCTTTAATCTAAACATGACACATTTATAGAAGTTCTCATGGCTGGATACCCAGAGGAAGTAGTACTTGTCTTTTAACTTTTTTAAAGAAGTTATCCCAGTTTACTTTTAATATAAAAGAAAATAAATGGCTCTCAAAAGTATTCTATGACTTGTGGACCCTGCACAGAATCAATCATTAAATCAATGAAAGGGTACTACCATAAGAATCAGTCTGACCCAGTCATGTCTAAGCTATGTAACCTCTTCCTAGATACTTAACTTCTCTGAAATGTAGTTTTTCTTATTGATAAAATAACATCTACTTCACAATGGAGAAGAACATATTCTAACTTTCTGAGTTCTCAGCTGGAACCCCTATAACCAAAGCCAGATTAACATGAGAAAAACAAACAGAAGTTTATTGACATATAAAAAAGAAATACCTACAGTGAAGAAGACTTAGGGAAAAGTAATTCTCAAAGAGGCGACTTAGAGACTTAGAACTCCAGCTTATACAGCATTTCAACAAAGAACAATAAGTTTTTATAGAAGTGAAAAGACAAAGGAAAAGCTCACCAATTCTGGGCAACTAAATATATGAACATGTCCAAAGTGAATCATAAAAAGACTTTGTGACTTTTTATGTAGATAATTGTAGATAAAGGCTAGCAAGTGCCTATGTTATGCAGATTCCTTTGGTTGATAAGGATCTAAGACTTGAGGTTGATAAGTGTCTAAAGTCATCACTAATGATCAAGGTTGTCCTTCATGGTAGACAGGGTAGGAAAGACACTTTATAAATGTATGTCCTGTCTTTAAACAAATAATGGGAGGGCAGAGAGATTTCCTAGCATCTGCTCCAGCTCAATTGCCTTCAGCTCAACATAATCCCTATGCCAAAGTGTCGTATTTCTATGTTGAATATAATGCTACCCTTCATTTTTAAAGTCAATAATAATGACAACACTAGCCATCATCATTTTTTATTAATATTAGTTAAGCATTTTGCTAACGACTTTATTAATTTTCTTTCATTTAATTTTACTGTCTTCCTTGGAGGCAGATCACAGTATTATTCCCATTTTATGGATGAGGGATTGACCTTGAGTATTTAAGTCTTTTAGGTTAAGATCACAAAGCTAATATTCACTCCTCTTCACATGCATGGGTAAGAACTTTAAAATACGAAACAATATAAAACATAAACTATACATTCTTCAGATTTGTTCCCAAAGCCCACTATAGTGGTTAAGTTGATGCTGGAGTTACCTGTGGGATGGAAAATCAGTCCAGTGGCTTGCCTTCCCTTCCAATTGTCATGCTGTCAGTAGCTTGAAGAAAATTAAGAAGAGAAAGAAGACAGATGTGTCAGCTAGTAGGAGTCTACAGCTGCTGAAAGCAGGGACTGTGGGGTTTTTGTGTGTGTGCTACATCTGTTTAATGTCATATACCGAGTACAATGCCCAGTGTCCTGTTCAGAGTCAACATTAAACACTCTTTTTTGAAAAAAATAATCTTTAAAACATGAATACCTGCCCACTAGGACATGTTTGAGTTTTTTCTACATGCAAAATACCCAAAAAGCTGACAATCATCACTAAGAAAAAAAAAAAAAAATGATGAACGTAGCTAACACAATACAATGTTTTTGCCAGAATCTGATTCTGACTTCTCCATATCATACAACTAGATGGAAATTTCCCAACCTCTTCTACAGTTAAGTGTGGTAAAAACTTTGATCTGCCCAATGGAATATGAACAAAAGTGAGCTCATCTCAAGGGCTGACCTTTAAAACCTTATAAGCAATTCTCCAAATTTCCTCCCTGACAGCTGGAATCAAAGGATCCAGTGGTTGAATCTGAAGCTCTAAGATCTGATGAAGTCACTTGATGAAAGTATTGCAGGTCTCTGGACAGATAGAACAGAACTCTACAATCATTACCAAAACCACCATCACCAGCATCACCACCAACTCACATTGGACTCAGGTATGCACAACAAACTTCCAATTTTTAACACTGCTATACAAAATACAAAAAAGAAGGGGGGGTTGCTTATAAACAAAAGAAAGTTATTTCTCACAGTCGTGGATACTAAGAAAGCCAAAACAAAGGTGCTGACAGATTTGGTATCTGGTGAGGGCCCTCTAGAAGGTTCCTAGATGATGTCTTTGATCATCTGTCTTTACCTGGTGGAAAGCTCAAGGCAGCTCTCTGGAACCTCTTTATAAGGTTAATCCCTTTCTTGGGGATAGCTAATCATCTCCCAAAGATCCCACTTTTTAATTCTATCATATTAGTTATTAGGTGGCAATATGTGACTTTGTGGGGACACAAACTTTCAGACAACAGCATTCAGTCACTGAGATTTTTGAAGCTATTCTTATAGGAATTTGTTTATCCCTTTTCTCCATATACTCCTTCATATACACTGAGATTGCCTTAATGGGTCTTGGTTTTCCCATGTAGCTCCTATTGCTCTTATTTATCTTAATAAAATTCTACTTTTATAAAAATTATTAAGAATAATGAAGGGAGCAAAGAAATCCTAGGTCTCCACTAGGAAATCAAGAGACAAGCCATCCCTGGTATGATTTCTGATCTGTCACTAAATACATACCTACATACATACATAAAATCTAGGATGACACAACACTGGAAATTTCTTGACCTAAAACTACTTACAGGTCTACAAAGAAAAGAAAAAGCTAAAACTTCCACCTAGGCACCAGACATTGAGAAGATGTACAAATTGAACCTGAACTCAGTGTTAAAATCCATTTGTTTTCTTTGCATATAAAGCAAAAAGCCTTTGTTTCATAAAACAGGCCTTCAGTGGAAATGACAATTCAGATTTCAACTTGATAGCTGGGTACAGTGATATGAAGAGATCTTTAAATATTTAAGTAACCTTATGTAAATCCCTGTCAAGGGGAAACTATATTTATTTCTATGCTTTATTATATTTTATGATTGCTCTAATAATTTGTGTGATATTTCCCAATTGTGAAATGTCCCTGACTGCTGGTGATTAAGATTAAAAAAAAAAAAAAGATTAAATGAGAAGATTTTGTTTCTCCTCCAGGTGGTTGTTAGGAAACATTTGAATCGTGATTTGTTGAGTGAACTAAGACAGTGTGCCTCTCCCGAGCAATCTTGGATTGACATAAATAGACATTCAAGACCCACCACACTAATATATTTATTTTGCACTGCAGTTTTGTAATCTAAAGTTTCCGTTTTCTTGAAGGTTAGCAAATCATAAGCTTGTTTGAGGTTAGGCATGAGCTTCAAGATTCATAGTTTTCCACATATTCAATAAACCAGATCTGAGTTGCTGTAGAATTTAGGCCTTTCAGCTTCATAGATATGAGGCCAATATAATTCCTAATCAATGGTGACACCAATCCAGTTCTATTATAATCTTATTTGGGTCCCTATTGAAATACAAACCCAAAATTAAACAAATGATGATATTCCAATAAGTGACAAAGATGTAGCCATGAGAAAAAAACATAGGGGTCTCAATGCAAGGTCGTACCTGTCACTGTAGCTGCCATGCAATGGCCTACTCACACTGAGTAATAACACAGATGTCAAAATTCTAGAAATATATAGAACTAAAACTCTATGAACTTCTAAATGAATTTAAACAATTTTTTTTAATTTTTGTAAAGACTGTTGTACAAGCATATCATGCTCTAACATGTCTTTATATATTTATATATGTCATTACTTTCTCCTAGAATGCCTACTCCCATTACTTTTTGGACAAACCATTTCTGGGTCCTCAAGTCTTGCCTCAATCATTGCCTCATGGGAATGGATTCTCTATATGTTCCTATAGAATATGACCTCATATCCACCTTGCAGAGAGAGCCGAGATGTTCTTTCTCTCTACCCTGTAACATATACTACTAACTCAAATCCAATTATTTAATAACCTGTGTCTGCTTTAGAAAAGCCAAAGTTCTTTGAAGGCAGGTATTTCATTCTGTCCATTCTCAGGACCTACAAAGGTGTAATGTACTTACCAGGTGCTCAGTGAGTATTTGTTGCTTTCATGGAATGATTCTCAAAGTAAACTCTTGGAATCTCTAAGACCTTCACAGGACAGCAGCAGGAAATAGAGGGTCCATTGCACTTGGGAATGTCCTTAATGAAACAAAGACTTTATAATGCTATTAAATCTTGACCCATGAATACATACTTGTGTTATTAAAATTTGTGTGATATGATGGACTGAAGTGGATTAAAAACACTTCTACTACATTCTGCAGTACAATAATTTTCTAAAGAAAACATTCTTTTCTGATAATCTGAGCTGTGAGGTGAACTAGCAGCATTTTTCTTTGAGTACTATTTTCATGTGAAAGAACCACTGACAGGTTAAACTATGGTTGTTCAGACCTGGAAACTTGGCAGATGTTTTCACAGCATCGAATGGAGTAAGTCAGCCACATCAAGAAAAATAGCTAACACTTAAAGTACCAGTGATAAAATTCAAGTTTTTGAGTAAAAAAAAAAAAAATTAGAATTTTGGAGAACCTGCATCTCCAACCTTGTGTTTGACAGATACCCAATTCTTGAGGATTGTGCTGATGGGATCAGTGGTGATATTTACAAAAGTGAGGTTTTGATATTTTATGATGAAATGTGTCAATATTTGGAGATTTGTGTATTAGTTCTGGAAAGCAGGTGTTCAGATAAAAGTGGATATTTAAGAGAAATATTAATAAAAAAAAATACATGTGAAGGAGAAAAGGAGGGAGCCAGAGAAGGAAGAGACAGCCTTCAAATCACAGTGCAGATCTCATCCCAGTGAAAGAGGAAGGAAAGAAAGTGGATGGGATGTTACAATGCAGTGCAGTTCCAATAATCTTTCATGCAAGGCCAAAGGTAAGTTCTGGAGTGAAAGTTAGCAGTTTAAGGAGGTCTGCATCCTGCAGGGCTAGAACTGCATTAGTGATTTTGTTATGTTCAAACCCTGACTGAGAGCAGCCATGGGAAGCATAACCTTTATACAATTTTTGTGGATCCAGAAGGGCAGCATCACATGCTACCAGTCATTTATATTCTCTATGGTAGGAGATCAAGGTCATGCATTTTCATGTCCACTACAATCCCTGTAATGTAGTGAACTGATATTTTCCAAAGGTTCAATGCATATTGTCACATAGACACGACCAGATAAAACACACTTAAAATAGAAAAAAAAAATTGATACAAAAACAGTTTCAAATTCCACATTACAACTTACCTTTCAGCATTTAATATTTAAGAAACCTTTTGTTTGATTCTGTTGTGTTTTCAAAGAATAATTCTAACTATCTGAAAGTCTTTAACATACTCCTTCTTTTTCTAGCCACATATTGATGTGAGGTCAGATTTTTTTATATGCTGTACTTCAACAAAAAGGACGTATCTCAACAGACTGGGGCGGGGGGAGCATATATAAGAAAAGAGATTTCTTTTATTAAGCCAGATAATAAAAAGATTTGCAAAAATGTAGAACAATTTACTCTTCTAATTATTTTTGTAGAAGATAGTTACTTTTCATTAAAATATGTTATTTATGTCAACATGCAATGGATTTGTTACTGTTATTTTAAAAATAAATTGATAAATATTTTGAAAGTTTCTGTTTTAATGTCTAATACAGGAAGTGTAAATAGATATTATTCATACAACAAAAATCTCCGTGAGGTTCTCAATAATTTTAAGGATTATGAAGTTGGCCTGAAAGAAAAATGTTTGAAAACCATTGCATTCAAGAATCATGACATTCATGTCTGAGCAGGGAAAGCCTTGGCACCTTGTGGAGGAGAGGAAAGAATATGGCACTCCATAGTTGTTCTGGGCTCAAAAAGCCAGAGTCTGGATTTGGACTTTGGTAGCTGCTAAAAGTCTTTGGACAAATGAGTTAAGCTCTCTAAGCATCTGTACTCAGATGTAGATAATAAGACATATTCTACAGGGTTTTTAAAAAAGACTAAATTGAATATAAAATATTCATTATAATTGAGGTAAAGCAGCAAAGCTCAATAAAGTTGACTTTTCCCAGTGATGACTGATATCATATGTTTTTCATAGCTAGTTAATTTTCTGTCATAGATAAGAAAAATAGATCCTAACTTTCCTTTTCTCCATAGCAGTATATAGCAAATAACATTTGCATGTGCTACATCAGAACCACATAAAATCCTATTAAAAAGTGCAGAAAACAAAGGTATCAAGTTATTCAAGCCTTCTTTTAATCAACTGTTGCTGGAACAACTAAATACATATATGAAAAATGAATCTCACCCTTACCTCATTATTCTCTCTCTCTCTCTCTCTCTCTCTCTCTCTCTCTCTCTCTCTCTCTCTCTCACACACACACACACACACACACACACACACACAGACTGAACACAAATACCAGAAATACAACCCTTCTTGAAAAAAAACTACAGAAGAATATCTTAACAATTTCAAGGAAGAAAGTGTTTCTTAAAACACACCTCAAAATGTACTAGACATAAAAGAAAAAAATAATTAAATTTAATCAAAATTAAACATTTTTGTTTATTAAAAGTAGTCTTTGAAAATGACAAGCTACACACTGGTTAAAGAAAATAAAGTGTTAATATTTTACCACAGAAGGATATAAAAACTTATAAAGTAATCATGAAATAAATGATAAGAAAACAAAGAAACACCATTTAAAAATGTCCAAAGATTTGAACATATGTATAATGGAAAAAATGTATTACATATGGCCAACAAATACTTGAAAAGGTGCTCAACATTGTTAATTATTTTTTTAAAAATCTAATGATAGCAAATGTGCTAAGAATTTGGAACAAACAGAACTTTCCTGCACGGCTGTTGGGAGAGTAAAATGATGCACATATTTTGAAGAAATCTTACAAAGTTAAACACATGTCTTTTATATGAGCCATTTAATTTGTCCCTTAGGTATTTACCCAAGATAAATTTAAAAATGTATGTTTAAAAAAGAAATGCATAAAAATGTTTATAGCAGTCTTCCTCACAATAGCCCAAAACTAAAAGCAACACAAATGCCCATCAAAATAAAAAGAGAAACAATGTCTAGTTTATTCAAACAATGAGATATTAGACTGCAATAAAACAAAAGAATAAATTACTCACATACACAATAATATGAAAGAGTCTCAAAAAACATGGTGAACAAAAGAAGCCAGATGCAAAACTGTAAGTAGTACATAATTCCATTTATATAAAATCCAAGAGCAGACCAAAGTAATGGTAGTTAGAAATAAGAAATTGAGGGGGAGAACAGGGGATGTAAGGGAAAATGGAACCTTTAGGAAGGGGCAATGGGAGTTCCCTGTGACTGTGGAAATATCCTATATCTTGTTTTTGACAGTATCTTTATGGATATATAACTAAATCCCAAGATATGCATATTTTATAATGCTATTTATATGTCAATAAAGTTTATGAAGAAGAGGAGGAGGAAGAAAAGGATGAACAGTAGGAAGAAGGTTATATTCAGTTTGGATCTCTCCCACAAGTCTATTAAATGAGAAATTATGAGAGTGGGGGCCAGGAATCTGTGTTATTCAAGCCTTTGAAGTGATTCTGCTGAACTCTAGGATCTTGACAAGTGTTATCTTCACCATTGCTCCCACACCTGCAGAAAACACAGGTTTCAAGTGAGAACAGGTCAAACAGGATCACCTGTGTTTCAGACCTTCAAGAATTCCTCACCTTGAATCTCTAAAGCACTTTCTATCATATCATTTACAATAGTCTCATTATTTTAACCCTAATCTGTAGATCATCTTGTAAAAGGCTATCCTATGTGTTCTATGGATTAGGAAATCTGGTCCTCTCTCAGACATCTTTGGTGACTGGCTGCAAATGTTGTTTTAATGATGTTTCTGGGCAATTTTTCTCTGTTAATTTTCTCTGCCATGAAGTTTGTACTTGTAGCATTGCTCTTAGTGATAATCCCTGAAATACCTGAAACACTTGTGGTAGGAATGCTCCCATCCAAGAGAAAACCTAAGCAAAGGAAGACTATGAGGTCTCCAGCCTAAGCTCAGAGTGAGTCAGCAGGATCACAAGGGTGAACAGAAGGCCACCTTAGGCCAATGGGAGGTGATCCTGGACTTTTCTAAGAAAGCCCATAAAGCCAGGGGCTTAGGGAAGCAGAGTAGACCATTGACTAAAACACCTGACCGAATGCCCAGGGTCAGCCCTTCTCTCACGCAAATAGGTGTACGCCTAATGCCACAAAACCTCTTCTCCCAAACCTAACACAACAATTGGGTGAGACAAAAAAGTTCAAGAGTCTCTAGTCAGAGCTCTGAAAAGAAACCACATTGCTGGCAAGACAGTGAAAACAAAGCATCCTATAAAACCTGAACATGTTTTTGTCACATTTTTTCTTGAAAGGCAATTGTGCAATCTTCAAAACTGAGATCCAAGATTCTGTACAGCTTGAATTGAGAGCTGAGTTATCCGTTCCATTGATTGCATGTTCTAAATAGATGGGCACAGTTCCACTGAGAGGAACACAATTGTGCTTTATCCATGCATTCCATCCATAGGTAGTAAAGTCAACAATGTGAACAAGTTTTGTGAGCCGGTTATACATCAGGCATCTATGAAGCACAGTATGCTAACAACCACACTTAACGTTCACGGAAAAACCCGGAGACTGTAATTGCCATTTTGCAGTTGTAAAAACTAAGGCAAAAAGAGGTTAAATAATGGATCCAAAGTTATCTAGTTAGGCAATTGCCAAGCCATGTTAGACCAAGTGGTCTCACCCCATGCGTCATTCATTTCTTAAACAAATTTAACCACTTAGAAAATATTTATTAAACACATTATATGCCAGACACTGTTCTTACAGCTAGGAATATAATGAAAAATCAAATAAATAGACAAAGTCCCTACACTTAAGAAGGGTATGTTCTAGTAGAAAGACAGAAAATGAATGAACAAAAATGCTTATATGTTAATAAGCAATGATAAAGAATAAAAAGTGATGGTATATATTTGGGGTGCTGTTTAACTACTTAAGATGGTCCCAAAGTCCTCTTCGAAGAAGAGTCTTTATAATATCCCCCAGCTGGGTTAAGGTAGGAGTGCAGCCAGACACACATTTGCAAGGGAAGACTACCAGGTGCTTGCAGTGAATACTTATCACTTTAAAAAGGAAGAAAGATTTGGGCTGGGCATGTGGCTCAAGCGGTAGCGTGCTCGCCTGGCATGCATGCTGCCCGGGCACCACATACAAAGATGTTGTGTCCTCTGATAACTAAAAAAATAAATATTAAAATTCTCTCTCTCAAAAAAAAAAAGGAAGAAAGATGGAAAAGAGGGCTAAAGAAGATAAGCTAAGGAAGGAGTGGTAGGAAGTGTATTAAAAAGGCTTATGGGACATACCTAAGTGGGACACTGTGGAACCTTTTACTGTAAGGGTGATCAGAGCCTTAAAAGGCTTTGAATATGGAGGCTTGCCCACTGTGGGGAGATCAAACTTGGGAGGGGCTTCGACAAGAAAGGGATTTGGGGAGATCGATCAGAAGACCAATATAAGAATGCAATCTAGAGATGGTGGTAGTGGTAGAGGTGATGAGTAGTGATTGCATTTGGGATGTACCTTGCATACACAGCCATGGGATTTCCTTTAGAGTTGCAGGAAAGGTATGACTCAAGGATGACACTGATGCTTTTTAACTATTACTGTACCCTCTCCATGTACTTACCAAAGAGGAGTACTTCTACCTTCCAGAAAAAATAAATGAGAATTAAGACAAAACCCCTCCCTCAGTACAAGCAAGGAGCTATCTAGAAAACCAATAAAAAGTAACTTTTGCAAGTAGTGGGGTCTTAGCATGGTGGGAAAGAAATTCCAGCCTATTACAGCACAAGGAAAATCAGAATACATCTCCAGAGAAGTGAGCTCTATTTCTGACTCAACCACTTACAGAAAGTGTGACCTCAGCAGCCTAAGCACTCTGGTTTCATTTGCTTTAATTATAAAATGGGCATAAAAATGCATGCCCTGCATGCATGTGAGATGGTGTAGAGATTGAATGAAATTAAGTAGATGAAAGTATCCTAAAAATTCTGAAGTGTAGCCTACCCACAATACACAAAAAGATTTATATCTTCCCAGACTTAGTCTGTTTATATAATAGAACTCATATTATATATACTTCATAATTTAAGCTTCAATATATCTGTGCTTGGGAATTATCTAGAAACTGACAGGTTTTCCTTTAAGCTACAACAGGAAAAAAAAAAAAAACTATACTTGTTTCCCCATGTGTATATGACTTTCTTTCCTTTTCTAAGCCAGGACAATTTCTCTGTGTTCTAATATCAATTCTCCTATTTATGTTTTCTTTGTAGCATGCAGTTGGTTTTTATTATATTAAGAAATATGGTTAGAAAACCAAACACATGTAAAATTGTAATGAAAAGGAAGATAAACAAAAGGCATAGAATATTTAAACTTTAAAAAATAAATTAAAAAGTTTTGAAGTAATTTGAGAGAGTTCAACTTCAACATTAAAACAACATTGGGCCTGGGTGAATCCACAGTAAGGACACAGTAGACAGTGTAGAAAAAATGCTCACTCATGTAGGAATCTGAGTGTTTTATAATTTATAAACTAAACTAGTAACCTCCTATGAAAACCCTTCAGATTACAGATAGTATTCACTTTTTGTTTTACTCAGAAATTTCCAGGATACCTACATTGGCACAAAAGGGAGTCAAATGGAGTGGGGCTTCAGTTTCCATAATTCTGATTGATGTATACTTCTGATTAACATATACTTCTTAGAAACTGTATAAACAGTTTCCCAGATACTTGGGGTTTGTCATTATACTCTAAATTTTAAAAGATTGGAGGTAATCATCTTGGACCTTGAATCTTTAACCATTTGTATCTGAACAATTAGATAAAATAGTGGGAGGCAGAGAAAGAGAATGTAATTTGTACTAGCTACTATTAAAACAAATAAATGAAGATCAGTTGAAGAGGACCCTGACTTACAAACCACAATATACTAGTCACCTTTCCATGACTTTCTTGCTTCGAACTTCATTGCTCATCCGTTCCCATTAACCACACTACTTCACTAGCCTCCTCTGCCTGTATTATTGGTAATTCAAATGCCACAATCAGTTATTTCACACATTAACCAGGTTAAATATCACCCCCCACACACACACACACACCACTGTATCAGGAGATGGGGAGGAAACTTCAGAGCTTCAAATAAGTTCTGGTTTCAGGTAGGAAAGAACCACGAAAAAGATAAACAGTTTAGCCCAGGGACAAATTCCCACAGGTGAGAGGGAGAAGAGAGTACTAATTTCACCCTAGATGTGTGTGCCCCTATGTTTACGGATCCTCTTGCAGTTGAATCAGGCCATTTTATGGTAGAGTGTGGTCAATGTGAATTGGGCAGAGAAGCTATGTGTTCCATTGTTACCTGAAGCTTACTAGGGCATCCATGCTGCTTCTTCATAGCTGCAGTTGAAGAACTCTGAGATAAAAGTGAAACTTGATCCCTACTAATGGAAAAGAGCTACCCAACTTCCACAGAACTTGATGGGAACAGAAAGTTTTATGTTATCTGTCCACTGTGATTTTGGAGTTGTTGGTTTTAGTAGGTAGTGTTAACACAATGAGATTAAATGCTTTGGATAACAAATTACATCTTCTAGTCTTTTGCTGATACAGAGAGAACCAAGAGGTGAAGCATATGAATCTCTAAACTAAAAAAAAAAAAAAAAAAAAAAAATCAGGTTTGATGCTTCCCAAGCTCCCTACTAAGACATGGGTTTATGGCAGGAGTTGAAAGTTGACCATCTTCTGTTTTAGTACCTGCACTCCTACAAACCAACACCTCCTCCAGTTGCTATAATTGTATCACTTACTTCGATTTATACATTTGAGTCAATAAGTCACTTTAAAAAATAATAGTTTCAGAGAAATAGTTGGTTTCTATGCATCACAGTGTGATGTAGTTTTTCCTGATTTATTTGTTCTTAGCACATGTCTGAAAGCAAATGTACTGAGAAAACTGGAGAATCAAAGATGAAGGAAGATAGATCTGTAAGAATAGTGTGGAAATAGAGTGTCTGAATGCAAATGTCTAGAAGCAGAGAACAGAGAGGATTGTAGAAAGGATACTCAGGGCAAATCTCACAAACTTTTATGTACAGTTATCTCTAGAAAATAAGAAAGCCTTTCTTCCATTGACTCTCAAGGTTGCTTGATTTCTGTTTCCAGGTGCTACAATGCATAAAAAAAATTCTACTACATTCATTCAGTAAGCTTTTCCAGATTAGTGTGACACTGTAATCCTGGATCAATACACTGTATCAATGAAAGAACACTTCCTAAATTCCAAACAAATACTTTTTGGGATACAACCAATATGACCTCCTCATAACACTTGAAATTGCTTGTGTATGGAATGAATCTGTGTGCTTTCTTACCACCACCAAGAATAAACACTCTTCATTGAATATCTTTTCGATGTCCTTTTAAAAATTTATGATTTCCTTCCTTTAGTTATCCCTAAAATACTTATTTTAACCTGTTTACATCTAGTTGAAGGTGCTTAAAACTTACATTCTAGAAAAAAAGATTTCATGGAGAAAAAATCCTGTGTTATATATCATAAAGTTATACAGGTTAGCAAAAAAAAATAAAGATAATAATTTAATTGTTAATGACTATGAAACATCTGATGAAGGAAAAAGAGTTTATCTAATAAGGGAGGAAAAAACCACACCAAACCTTTTCTGAGAAAAACTGAAAATAGAAGGAAAATATGATGGAATATTTCTAGAGAATTTTAGGGAGGACTCAAGTAATTCATATACTGAGAGAGCAAGTGGATAATGGGGTCCTGCTAAGTACAAAGGCCGGACATTAAAGTAACTAGAAAAAGCTTCCTCTTCTGTTGCTCCTTCTCCGGGGAATACCAGCAAAAGTTGCATCCTTTGACTGAAGTCCAATCCAGGCAGAGACAGAAATGTTGCCGGCTGTGGCAAGGAGAAACAGTATCACTTTTTTACAGCCTTTGACTCCATTCCAGTGCTACAAATAAGTCATAACAATATCCAGGACCTCATCCTTTTAGTGGGAGGTACTCAAGTCTTACAATGGAGTTCACACACCTTAGAGAGATTCCCCCAGAAGCAAATGTCCATTGCATTTATAATTCCCACACCCATGTGTTCAAAGGCAGGCTGGCCCCCAGCAAGGCTAGTGGAATCTGCTGCTCATACATTTCTTTCCACCACCGTTCTGTTTTTGTGAGTCTCATACAGCACCCACAACTACATGCCTATCTTAACTGTGAAGCACTGAGACTTTGGATCATCTGAGGTCCTTCAATGTAACACATGACTATATTGGGGGTAAAATTTGTATCATATAGTCAAATACAGTTAATGCAGTCAAAGAGCCTCCCATGGAAGATTAAACAAACCAAGTTTTACAGTCGCCCAAGAATGAATTCATGTTCCTGAAACCTGACACTGACTGAGCTCTTTATATACCAGTTTCACCTACCTACCTAGATTATAGTTTTAAGAACATCCAAGAGGGATTTCTGGGCTTCCTTTTGTACCTGGGACTTTGCTTCTGAAAATAACTCTTTCTTTTAGCCATGATATTGACGTGGCAACTGTGAAATGTCTCTCTGTGACTGTCTCTCTGTTACTGCCTCTAGAGTTTAAACTTTTATAATCCTGCCCTTACTTATGTGAGGCCACAGTCTTTGATAAGTCATTCTAAAAAATGAGTTTTTCTAATAACTTCATTTATCCAGTTGAAATCCACACATCTTCCAAATGTTAATTCAATTAAGCTAAATTAATCATATAGCATTAATCACTTACTATATGCCAAGAACTGATTTGGGAGAGTGACAGAATATAAAAATATATAAGCTTGTCTGTGCTCTCAATAGTTTACATTTGTGATAGCCAGATACACAGTAAGAAAATGATTTATGATCATAAAACTACCCTGCATTGGCCAACATACTTCAAAAATATATGTTGAATGAGTGAACAAAGAACACCTGATTGCTTGAATGGGCAACCCTGATAACAGGGTTGGCAAAGAAGCACTTAAGATCTCATTATCACAGGATGGGTAAACAAAGTTATCTGGAATTAATAAAGTACATTCCACATGCATGATACTCCTTTCTATCCCAGGAAGTCACTATGAATCCTTCAAGTCCCCTTTTGTATGCAGAGTTTAAAATTGAGAGCAGAAGAGTCATATTTGCTCCTCTGGGACACAAGTGTGCTCTGTCCTAGATCCATGCTGCCTATGAGCAAAGGCCTTGGGAATCCTTACTTAGGAGTTCAGAGAAATCTCTTTCACAGTGTATCAGAAAACGGTAGCTATATCTTGAAGACTGGACAGTTACAAATGCAGTTCACTGGGCAGTGGAGGAATTAAACACCTCTAAGTTAGAGGAAGAACACACCGTGTTGGGCAAGGTCCCTGGAGATGTTTTCTAGTATCCTCAGTGTGCATGAAGGTTCAATATACTCTTTACAGAAATTTTGTCTCATCCCAGAGAAGTAGTAGTGTGATGTTCAGTTTTGTCTTCATCTTCATACTGACCTGATTGATCTCGTTTTATTCATTCCTGCCAAGTTCAAATTAAGTCTAATTTGCGTAGAACTTGGCCATGATAAACACATCATCAAGAGCTAGGTACAGTGCATGACTATCTAGTCTACCAGTCCCCCTTCCCCCAGACCCTTAGAGGGTTTTTTCCCTTTCCTTCTTTTTTCTTTTCTTTCCTTTCTCTCTCTCTTTCTTTCTTTTGACACAAATTTATTTAGGAAAGCACATACACATTTAAAAGGAGAATGGGGCTTTCCCAGAGAAGACACAGAAACTTTGTGTTTTGTTTTTGTTTGTTTTGTTTTGTTTGTTTGTTTGTTTTTTTCATGGGTAGAGGGGAGTAAGAAATACACTTTCAAAGGAGAATACCAACCATTAGAGAGTGAGAAGCATCTGGGGTAAAGCAAGGAAGACACATTCAAGAGAGAATGAAGGCCATCTCCAGAGGGAGAGGTTTGTTAATGCTTTATTCGGTGTTGTTTCTCATGACTTCATTAATTTGTTGTTTGTTTAATTTCTCCAAGTTTCCTTTTTGTCCAAATGAGACCTTTCTTCATGGGATCCTTTTATTTAATAATTCGTGTATTTTTGGTCATTAAAACGCTTCACATCATTCCTCTCTTTGAGTGTTAGTGTTCTGTTTGTACAACTTTTGGGCTTATTTAATAATTTCCTTCAAAAAATTCAAGAGGCTCAATTCTTCATATTTATTCTGGTATTTCTTCCAAAATCCATTAGCCCTATTTCTAAATCAGCACCCAAAGCAACAAATGCCTTCAAGTCCTCTCCAAAGGCATGGAATTGAGACTTCTACAACATAATCTGTCACAAAGTTTGCCTACATTTTCTGTTGACAAATCATGATAATGGTTTTTACAGTTTCATCTGAAGGTTCTTGTCATGAGGAGGAAAAGTGCAACACCTGCAGTTGAGGGGAGAGAATAAGAATGTTCACACACTTCTGCCCTTTTCAATGTTTTATTCACTCAAATCACTTAATACAGTTTCACTCTATAGGTTCTAAATCAAGGAAATGATAATCCTTTATGTTAGGCACTGCAATAGACAAAATCAATCCACAGCAAACAATTCTAGATTAATTCTAAGCACTGCGAACACACTTAATCATGACAGGCTCATAACAGACATTTCCTCTGCATGCTAAGTTCAAGTGTCAGATCCAAAGTCTCAAGCCTTAGGCTTTAAGTCCAGCAAATGCACACTCACTCAGACTGTAGTGATCAGATCAGGAACCAAGGCAGGCTTCTCCTGGGGTGGAGCTGACTGAGGAGGCAGTCATAGGGAGAAGTCCTTTGCTCATTAGAGTCAAGAGGCTGCTGTAGAGTTTGAAAGTGGTGAAAACAACGCAGAGGATGAGGCAGATGAGAAGAGTTGGGATGTCAGTCCAGGTCCTCATCAGACTTTCAGGCTTGTGTGCATCAGTATCGGCTGGCTGAATGTCTGTTCATTTGTTCCAATATTTATATCAAATTTTGGTGCTATTGACCCCTTTTCAATCCTTATCACCTGCCACCAGATCTCTCAGCAATGTCATTTACACTGGGGTTAAAAAAAATCTAGTCTGGTGGTCCCCACCCTGATTTTCTCCCCTTTCCCTCTTATCCAAGAAGGACAGCCTGCCAGAGACTTCACTGTGAGTTTATCCGGGTGGGGAGAAGTGACTTGTTCGTGCCTGAGGGCCAAACTGGAGGGCTCCTTAGGCATTGCCTGGTGAGACTGCAGGTTTCAAACTGGAGTTTTAAAATGGAGTTGCTTAGGCTCAGGCCTAAGGCCATCCTTAGGGTTCTACAGCTCTTCTACACATTCACATTTGTGTTGTTTACCTTAGCTTAATCAGTTTAGTATACTTATATTAAATGAGGACCATATATCT